>NW_026925723.1:0-103572 GCF_032062105.1 Saccostrea cuccullata
ACTTGCAATTGTACATTTCTGTTTTTTTTTGTGTGTGTGTGTGAAACTGTATGTAACACATATGATCGGAATAATTAATGGAATGAAATATATTATGGAGATTACAAAAGTGTTCACGCTCAAGTGTGCAAACAAACATTACAGATCAGGTGCAGAGCAAACACGGGTCTCTAAAACGTCATAGATAGCAGCGGGTGCGGTGGAGGATTGAGCATCTCCTGCAAACTGGCTACGTTTGCTGTGTGCTCCTTTTCATAATCGAGAATTAACAGAAAAAGCCCTTCGACAATAAGTGTGTGTAAGTAATGGTCTGAAAAATAGTATGAAAAAACGTTTACGTTAGTCAGCACTTTGCTAAATGATAGATTTTATTGGCTGAGAAGGTCATTGTATTGACCATAGTGCTGACGAAATGATGACTTTAAGGTCAAGATTTTAGTAAATGAAAGATGTCTACAGATTTATCAAGTTTGAGAAACAAATTCATTTAATCAGACTTTTACAACTTTAGCTTGGTCAAAAAGGTATTTTGAGGTATAATTTGTAGGTAAACAAGATGAAAAACCATTTCTGAAACTGTCATTTTTAATGAAAAATTACGAAAAACAGTCATGAATATGGGATTTTTTTTCATATTCTACAAAGGAAATGTATTCAGATTGCCTATTGTCTCTCAGGAAACGGTAAATGTTCATGGCCTCTTCTTTCAAATAATATTAAATTTGAGAAAGGTATCGGGATTACTTTTCATATGATTTCAAATTGAATGTCATGAAAATACCCTATTTTCTACATGATTCTGCTAAAGCCGTAAAGTACGGGGAAAATAAAGTTGAAATTGATTATGGCGTCATAATGAATATAGCACAAAAAAATTAGTCTAAAGTCATTTACTAGACCTTAAACGAGGCTGTAAATATTTTTGTTTCCTCATCTTGTTGGTCAATAATTTTCCCCCTCCTTTTAGAAATTGTTCAAAAATAGAGCATAATCTTGCGTATTGAATCAACTGAGAGATATGAACATCGCATGCAGGTGACTATCGTTTATTAATCAAGGTATAGTTTATTTTCAATATCGATAAAACTTCATTTGTTTACAAGAAGAGAAAAACAATAATGGTTATATTAATTAGCATTAATTCTAAGAAAATCATAATAAATCGTCGAAAAATATTTTACACTACGTATACTTATTTCAGTGCAATGATAATTTACCTTTTTTGTAGGATGAATGTTAAGAAATTCAAACATAAATAAAATCTTTAGAGTAAACGTGCACAAAAAAGATACATTAAAAAAGGTAATCAGACGAATCTTTCAAATCGTTTCTGAGTAATAATTCTGCAGCCTATTCCCTGCAGGATTTTCCCTGTTTCCTTCGTCATTCTGAACAATATCGTTGACGGCACGTGTGATATCTAGCCCGGCTTCTCTTCCTTAAAACGGATAATCATATACTGAAGGTAGAAACAAAGTATCGTTGTACATGGACTTTCTTTGATATTCTGAAAAAGACATAGTAAGAAACTTTGAAAGTCTAGTATAAAAAGACACCAATATATAAATAATTCAAATGATTTAAATATTCTTCAATTTCAATTTCAACTTATATTCAAATTTTACATTGTTTTCTTCAATGTCATTTATTATTTATTGTTATAAAAGGCCTATTTTATTCTTCGAAAGGTGTTTTGGTCTTATAAATTTAAGGCTGACATGCATCAATATTGCATATAAATAAAAAGAAAAAAAGACAAGATGGAATAGACCTCTTTTGGACGAAGAGAATTGTCAAGAAGAGTCCTACTCCCAGAAAAACTCCTAGGATAACGAATAAAAATTTCTCTGCAATTGGATTCATTCCAGTTGTCTCATCCTCTATTTCTAAAATCAAAGGTGAGTATGCATTCTAAATTGCAACTAATTTTACAAAGAATCTTACAAAGTACACTTTTCAAAAATTTAAAGTATTATTTTCTTGTTTGTACTTATCATTAACCTTCAATCCTGGTTTGGACTCTTATATCATCAAGATAAATGTTATTTTACACTAAGCAATCATATCTTCAAATATGATGATTCATCAAACTTAATTAAAATAACTACATGTGTCACCTGCTATAACAGCATAGAAGTTTTAAATAAAGGGAAAATATTATGCATTCATTTATTTACACTCTAACAAGCCTTATGATGTATTTCTTGCAAGGAATAAAGGAACAATGCATAAGATAAAGTAGCAGAGTTTCACTTATCAACAGTTTTCAATTGTCAATGGGAATATACTACTACTTTACAAATATTTACAATGTATGTACTCATGACGATTGGGAATGAAATATTGTTTATTTGTAAAAGAAAGTAAATAAGTATAAATGACTTTTTGCGGTAGACATTGACTTTTACAGTTGAAGATTTAGTTTGAAACAATTTAAACCTGCGTTACATTTGTATACTCGGAGGTATGGAATTTATAATCGATAAGAAACATCACTAGAGGTTATTCATATAACGATGGTATTAGGGACATTTACATTATTTACTAATAATTTGACTTAACTTATAACACGTCATTTGATTGGATAAAAGATTTTGTCCATTTTGTATACATAACTTGCCTACGTCACAATGAGTTACGTCAAAAAACGTATTACTTCGCTTGACATTACTTTTAAATTTTAATCAGTGTAAAGCCTTATTCTGGAGGGAAAATTGTCTCATTGTTTACACTGAAATTAAATTATAAGGAATGAAGCTTATCTCAACTTATACTCGTATTATACGATATAACAAAACTCTGCGGTTTATAAAACGTAAACTGCCCCATGTTATGTTATATCATATAATATAAGTTGAAATAAGCTTCATTCTCAAATAGAAGAGATGGTTTAAGGTAGCTTCAAATCACATAAAAAACCTTTGATAATAGATGGGTTCTTTCTCGAGTTGAAGATCAAGCAATTTTTTTCTTCTCCTCAAGTATAAGTGTTTTGATACATTCTGCTTCTTGGAACTGTTTTGTAATCCGTTGACAAAGGTTAATTACATAATTGTCAAATATTTTTATAAAGTGTAATTGTAAATGAATTCTTTTTTTTCATATTTATTATCATTATTAAATTACTTCCAGAGAATAGTATCATTTCCTTTTTTCTTACGAAAACCCTAACTGCTGTTTATTATTCGGTAAACGACACTAAGAAAAACAATTGCATAGATGTCTTGAGCAACAGCTGTTCCATCAGGTATGCATACAATGACATATACATTCATAATGCATGAAGTGATTTGGAAAAGAGTATGTATCATTCTCTTTATAATTACCATTGGTGACATTGTATTCACATCCTGTTCTCCTGTCACAGTATTGGTCAGCACTACATTTACTTAGACATCCAAAGCCATAAGAACCATAAGGACAAGGTCCTCCCGAACAGTTGTCACCATATGTGCCCACTTCACAGGCTGTGTAAAATCAAGAGAACATATTTAAATATTTCAAATCTCAAATTAATTTTATTTCCTGCCTAAGTGAACTTTCATATTCTGGTCATTATTTGTTCGTACATGTATGTTAATGCAAGATATCAAAATTAGTTGTTGTTTTTTTTTTGGCTTCAAAAAACTTTTTATTCATAAATAATGGAAGAAAAACTATCAAATTTTAACTTAAAATTCACAAAACGAAACAATTCCTGATTCTTTGAATACATTTACGGTATCTTTTTTTCGTTTCTGTTAAAGTGTCCTTCCTAAAACTAGAATGATTTTTATGTTCAATATGATATTTATTTTACTTCAATATGATATTTCAATAAAGTCCTTAACTATCATATATTTAGAATCAAAAGAACTTACGCATGCTATGATAACATTGTAATGCTATGATAAAAAACTTTCTACAACCTTCTTATTGAAAACAGTATTCAACTAGAGATACTGTGAGCACCGAGCTAACTTAGTGATACCCCCGCCTCCCACATGATTATAATGCAAAATCCATGTTTTGATCTCGGAAACCACGTAGCAGAACAAAAAAGTAAAATAGGAGGTGCACAATGGCATTATGTAACAAAAAATATGTGAAAGTGTCATTAAATTTATCCAGCAGTATAGGAGGATTTGCGGATATAAGAAGAGTACCCTTCAATAGAAAGAATGCCAAGTCAATGATTCGCTATTAGGGAAACCCGAAATATGAGTCCGATCAAAATATAAAATAACAGGTGCACAATGAAATTATGTAATGGAAATTCTGTGAATGTCCCCTTAAATTTCATACAGTGGTATAGGAGAAGTTGTGTTTAAGAGATGTGTACCCCAAAAGCGTAACAGACGGACGGACGTACAGACTTTCGGACATCTCGATAGCTATAAGCATTATTGTAAAAAAAAAATTCAAGTAAAGTTTCAATGTTGGCGAAATTCTGTTCTGACGTCAGATACAACCATTTTAGTGATATAGAAATTGCGCACTGTTGACATTTAATTAACGAGGCCTAGTCTTATTCGAGTGCGCATGACTGTGCGCAGCTTTTTAATTTCATGCAGTAATTTGTGAGACAGTATACATTTGCCAAATATTTTGATTTTTATACAAAAAAACATTATCTTAACCCCTACTGGTATTAAAATGTGCTTTTACGTCAAAGATTACGCATGACTCGCTAAATCCGAGATAATCCAACAAAGTTCCATAGAAACCAATAGTAAAATTTAAAAACTTTTGAGATGGCCCCACAAGAAACCGGGGTGGTAAACATTCGATTTTTTAATCTTAAAAGAATAAATATAACAGTAAAAATTAATTATAAAAAAATTATCATAATCCTTAAGACAGAAATAATTAGACTCGGCCTCGTTAAATTAAAATGTAATTTTCTATTAGTTGAACGATCAAGCTGTCTGTTATTTTATAGGTCAACTTACGTTTGCAAAATCCATCTTTCTGTTGATAATTTGTACAGCATTTCAGTGTTCCACAAAAGTTAAATAATAAATAGTGTTACTTGTGTCTAGTAAATATAAAATTCACGTGAGAAAAGTGATGTATAAATAATATATAATAAGGACTCACAATCCATCCTTGCAAACCCCAGTTCCATTGATAAGTACAGTTTCTGTAAAACGAAACCAAATAGACAAACGCATATGTGCAAATCGTGAATATCTACTAAAAATTTATCGTAAAATGTTATTGTTATATTTGATATTTTAAGAGTGATCAATTGAATGTTCTCCGTGTCTTTCTTTTCAAGGTATATACAGTATATAAGAGAAGTTGTTACCGTTTGTTTTACTATAAACACATCCTGATCTGCTGTCACAGTATTGGTCAGCTGAACAGTAACATTTGTATCCACAATGATAACCATACAAACCATGAGGACATGGTCCCACTGAACAGCTCAAACCATGTTTATCTGATTCACAAGCTGTAACAAGCAAATTCAAAGAATTGTGGTCCCCCGCTTTCGGTGTCTTTGTGGGTGGGATGTCATTTTTATGACATACTGTGTCAAATCTTGTCAAAGGTAATGCACATGTCAGATATGAAAGCCCTATCTCTTCTCAATCAAAAGTTATAAGGAAGTGAACCTGATGACCCCATATGACAAAATAGATTATATATATATTGGTAGTTTCTTAAGAAAAGTCTTGCCACAAGTATAACATACTTGAAGTATGAAAGCCCTTGCCCGAACCGTTCAAAAGTTATGGCCAAGGTTAAAGTTTTTTAAAAAGTAGGTCAAACTCCAAGGTCAAGGTCAAAAGGTCAAAGTACTTGGTATCCAATGAAAGGTCTCCTCACAATGATTACATATGTGAAGTATGAAAGCCCTAGCCCTTACCATTCAAAAGTTACGGGCAAGGTTAAAGTTTTTTCATAAGTACAGAAATCTCCAAGGTCAAGGTCAAAAGGTCAAAATTGTTGGTATCCAATGAGAGGTCTTGTCACAAAAAATAAATATATGAAATATAAAAGTCCTAGTACCTACCATTCAAAAGTTATGGTCAAAGTAAAAGTTTTTCTGAGTAAAAGTTGGTCAAAGTCCAAGGTCAAGGTCAAAAGGTCAAATTTGGTGGTACCCAAAGAAAGGTCGTATCACAAGGAATACACATATGAAATACGAAAATCATATCTCCACTAAATCAAAAGTTATGGGCAAGGTTAAAGTTTTTGTGACGGACGGACAGACGGACGGACAGACGGACGGACGAATGAGATTTAATGTCCCCTCGCTTTCGCGAAAGCGGGGGACAAAAATCACTTCAGTCAGCATTTGACTCAATGATGAATTATATTTTCTAACTAGGTCATTGTATCGACCATAGAACTTACTTATCTAGCAATATACCATTAACCACATGCATACAGGGTTTATACCTCTCAGTTGTTTTGATACGCACTATCATTAGTATGGCTAAAATCCCTAGTTCTTACGGTTCAAAAAAATATGGATTAGTATTTTTTTAAAGTCATACACTGAGTTCAAGGTCAATCATAATCTTTAAAAGGTTTTGTTACAGTAAATACACCTTTGAAGTATGGAAGCAGTAGCAACGACTATTCGTAAAATATGTTCGAAATACTTTTTATAAAGTAAGTCCAAGGTCAAGGTCACAAGGTTGAATTAAGTGGTACCCGAAGATAGGGTTAATTTCACAAGAAAAACACCTGTGGAATATGAAAACTATAACACCACCCACTGAAAAGTTAGGACAGAATTTAAGGTTTTTCCAAACAATCAAACAGACAGACGGACGAACGGGACGAAAATTATATACCCCGGAATCTTCGATCACGGGGGCATAAAAAAATACGCTACATGTTCTGCTTGTTTCTTGGCTGTGTCGTTTTTACTGAAGACTAATGGATTTTTGTGTTGACACTGAGTAGTCTTTTTTTTCGTCGGATAGACGTGTTCAAATAACACTTTTATCAACAGTATATTTTTTTCAACTTTTGGACAAACCATACACACCTGGATATTTTCTTTCCATATTTCTTTCTATAATCGGCAAAGATTTCAAAGAGACACTTTATTTTAAATGGTCCATGACCAGGACTTGAATTACTTTGAAACATATGGAGATATCAAAGAGTATTCAAGATCAGAAGTCCATAAAACAATACAAAATAAGAGCAGAGCAAACACAGACCCCCGAAACATCAGAGGTGGGATCAGTTGCCATGGAGGAGTGAGCATCCCCTGCCGACCAGTCACACCCGCCGTGTGCTCATTGTCATGATCAGGAAATAATGGGAAACAAATCCGTCTTCAATTCAGTGTATAAATAATGGACTAACAATTGGTATGACTGATAGATTGTATATTGTTTAACGTATCTCTTGAGAATTTTACACTCATAAGAGAACACCAAACACGCAACGAACGAACATATCTCGACGACATTAACCGTATCCTAGTTTCTGACTACCATCACTCGCTTTATAAGTATTTTGTAATTATTTCAAAGGCGGATCCAGCACCGGCGCGCCAGGCGTGCGCCACCTCCCCCATTTCATTTTTGAATTTTATTTGTATTATCTTCAAATCAACAGGAAAACACCTCTAATTTGTTATAGAGTTCCTCAGTTTCCGGGGGCTTCGCCCCTGGATCGCGCCCCTGGATCTCCACCAGGGCTTTGTCCTGGACCCACTGGGGGCTTTAATGCAGCCCCAAGACTTCCAAGTCTTCTACTGCGCCCCCATGTTTTGAAATACCTGGATCCGTCGCGGAATAGATATTTAGACAGTTTAACTGCTAGTACATATTTCTTAACTTATTTAGATATGAACGACCAATATCGGGTTATTACATTTATGTCGGGTTCCTTATATCGACACCCTAGATGGGAACTTGCATCTATTGTTAAATTGTTCTCAGTTCTTGCAAAGCGTCGTATATATTGATAATTGTTACAACCTATAAGTATGGCCAAATTCACAAAAATGAGCTAAACATAGTTTCACATTTGATAAACTAGATTTATCAACTGTAAACTATAGTTTAAAAAGCGTAAACTATAGTTAACAATTGGTCAACTATAGTTTTCATCTGTAAAACTATATTTAACAGTTGTTAACTATAGTTTACGAATGCTAATCTAAGTTTATCTGTCTGGAAGAATAACAATAAATTTTGTTGATTAACTTAGATTCACGTTTGTAAGCTATAATTTACAATCGTAAACTAAAGTTAAGAGTTGTTAATCATAGTTTCACAAATCGTGAAACTATATTTTTCAGATCGTGAACTATAGTAAAGAGCTGTAAACCATAGTTTACAAATCGTTAAACTGTATTTATCAGATAATCTATGTTTCTGCAACCGTAACATTCGGCGGATCCAGCAATATTTGAACAAAAAGGAGGGGGGGGGTCCCAGGTCGGTTTACCCAGCACTCATGCATAGAATCACACATGGCCACTTCAAGTCCGTAGCTTCCTTTATAAGAAAGGGGGTGGGGGCTCCAAAAGCATTTGACCAGCAAAAAAAAGCAGACAAACATAAAAAAAACTATACACCACTTTTTCAGGAACGTAGCAACAGGCTGCCCCCCCCCCACTTTTTTCCCCAACATTACCTTTACTATAGAAAATGTCTATAGAGAAGATGGTTGCCCCCCCCCCCCCCACTTTTTAGCACAGTATATTTATAGCAAGGAAATATAGGAAAAAATTTGAAGTGAAAGGAAGTTGGCCTTGAAAAGATTTTCGAGTTTGGGGCAATTTTTAATTTTCCGCTTTTTTTTTTTTTTTTGTTTTGTTTTGCTTTGTTTTGTTTTGTTTTTTGCTTGTCAACTTTTTTTAGGTAAGTAAAAAATATTTTCTCGGGTTGTCCCCCCCCCTACTTTCAAAAACGATGCTACGTGCCTGTTTTTAAAATTTGGAGAGGGTAGAGGGGGCTGGTGTCACTTTTCTGTTCGGTACAATACTTTCAATCTTGAACCTGCGTATTTTCCAGCAACAAAAGATGTGGAGTGAGCTTTTAAAACAAATTATTTTTCAAAACTGCAGCAAAAGATCATTCTCAGAAAAAGTGAGCCCCCTCCTTCTGCATACAACATGAACATTTTAACATTTTTCTATATTGATTAAAAATATTTGATATGCATACTTCTAAAAGTTAGTTACTTCTGAAGATGGTCCAAAAATGGTATAGCTAGAGTTCGATGGAATCTTCCTTACATGTTACTTGTGGATGTTCGGAGCCCTTAGACGGGGTTGTGAAGGTACACGGAGGAAAGCAAATGCGCAAAAAATCTACAGATCTAGCGAGCAGAAACATGAGAAAGGACAGCGATTTTTTTTTCAATTGATTAGACGTCTAAATATCTATTACAGAAAAGCTATTTTTTATCATTTATTATAAGTTAATTCAAATGAATCAATAAAAACACACTTGAACATATGCATACATATATATCATACCGGTACATGGAACACCAAAGCGATTATACTTATCATATTGACAAATAATTTTAATTTTTCTATACGTGTGATTCGTACGTACGTTTCGTCAGATACACAGGTTATCACAATGTAAACAAGTTTACCGTTCGTTAAACCGATATTCGTTCGTTACGTGTTTGGTGTTCTCTATCAGGAGACGTCGGTGAATGGCTTCAAATTTTGACCTATACTCGGCACTCAGGGACATAGAGCAGTAAGGGTTCTTTATCGTGCCAGCGCCTACCGTGACACGGGACCTACGTTTTTAAGGTCATATCCGAAAGACCCGTGACTTTCACTTCTAGTGCCGAGCGCTTGGCGAAGGAACAGTCACTACCTTTGTATACGTCTTAGGTACGACGCGGCGCCGCGAAACAATTGGTATGAAAAACGTCAGTCAGCATTTGACTCAATGATAAACTGTATTTGCTGACAAGGTCATTGTATCGACCATAGAACTTACGAAATGATGACTTTAAACGAGACTACTGATATTCTTGTTTCGTCAACTTGCTTGTCAATAATTTACCTCGTTTCAGAAATTGTTCATACGTAGAGCATGCTATTGCGTATCGAATCAACTGAGATATATATACTCCGTATGCAGGTGATGAAGGTATATTGCTGCATAAGTAAGGGAAGTTGACGATAGAAAAGTTATAGTCATCACGTTTATCATATAGCTTGGTTGTTAGATTACCAGTAGTGTCTTTTTCAAGTAAAAATGATTAATTGTATTTGAACTTATAAAATTATGACTTTAAACGAGACTCCTGATTTTCGTGTTTCATCAACTAGCTTGTTCGTCAATAATTTACCTCGTTTTTTCGAAATTGTTCATACGTAGAACATGCTCTTGCGTATCGAATCAACTGAGATACATCAACTCTGTATGCAGGTAATGAAGGTATATTGCTGCATATATAAGGGAAATTGACTATAGAAAAGTTAAAGTCATCACGTTTATCATAGATCTTGGTTTTTGGATTACCATTAACGTCATTTTTAAGTAAAATATCCTAATATGAAACAGAAGTGTAATTAATACACTGTGGTATCTCAAGCTCACCAGGATATATGTATCGACATAAGAATGGAAATTACAATTGTCAATTGACAATACGTCGTCGATATATCTAAATGTCGAGTTGAAGGCCACAACAAGTGTTTTCTTCTCATCACGCATAAGGTTTTGCAAAACATGTGATTCATATGAATACAAAAATAGGTCTGTAAATAACGGGGAGCAATTGTTACCCATTGGATATCCAATAGATGGTTGGAGGACTTGATCACCAAAAACAACATAGATATTGTCAATTAAAAACTCAAGCATCTTTTTTAAGTCGACTTCAGAGTACTTCTGTGTACAATCAATTTTGCAAATCACCAATTACAAGGTAAGTAAATTCTTTCAAAGTATTTACATTATAGATGGTTTTTCTTTGCCAATTTAAGCTTTCTACTGGAAGCTTAAAACTTTTCCATGTATATAATATTTTAGAGAACATGGGTCTTTATAAAATATCTAATTAATTTTTATTCAATGGCATAAAAAGAGTTGCTAGAAAAGACGTTTTTGGCAATAACAATACAGTTTTTTGAAAAATGTGGTGATTTACAATGTAATTCAATATTCTACTTCCCTTTATCATTTTTCAATCACCTGCATATGGCGTTACGGAAGCCCATTTAGGACCTATCAAAAAATATTTTTGAATTCGTTATAAAGATTTATCTGTTTTAACGAATTAAATTCGTTATAACGAATTCAATGAATCTGTTATAACAAATTAAATTCGTTATAACGAGTTCTAAATATCGATATAACGAATTCAAAAATACTTTTTGATAGGTCCTAAATGGGCTTCCGTATAAATGGGCTTCCGTATGGCGTTGATATTTCTCAGTTTATTCTATATACCCCGGGTACTAGAGCATGTTATTCGTTCATCTAATGGCTAAAACGGGATAAGATATTGACAAAAAAGGATCGAGAATTTCAACAGGATCATTAGAAGTCATTATTTTGCATGTTTTATACTCAGTACAATGACTTTTCAGCAAATGCAATCTACGAATAAGTCAAATGCCGAATGACGTTTTTACATACTTTTTACATACTTATTTCAACGCAATTATTTTCTTACTGGATTGTCTGGGGATTTCTATTTTATGTTAATGTTGAACCTCACCATCTATCAAAACAAAATCAAAAAATAACACTTTAAAATTAATTCACTGTGAACAACATACTACCACATCCAATTCTATTCGAATTAAGGGCTTTTATCGAAGAAAGTGTGCATTTCCCATATATACTACAAGCTTTAGATCCGCCTATAATCCCTACAATCAATTAGAGTTATTCCCCCTGAGTCAACTTCCGTTAATCCCTTTTCAATCAAAGAATCAATGGATGAGGTTGGTGCAATTTTAAAGGACAATGTTTTGTAAAATTAGATATTTAGAAAAATAGTTAATGGCTATTATACATATGGATGTTTTTGTTATCTATTCGGTAGTTGTTTGCTGCAATCAATTTAAGTGTATTTATTCATGATTACCCGATGATCCTTGATTTTATCATGCCAATTTTTTCTAGCGTCTGTTGTGGCCATTTTGCATAAAATTTGCCGACCACTAAATAAATAACTTTTCATTAAACAGATTATATCATGTAAGTATGTGATACGATATAAGGATTGCTAAGTCATTAATCTCGATCGTTAGGATTTATATCGTAGTGCTTTGGTTTATATTAAATTTTCTTTGTTTTACAAATTGATCAGACACGTTTCTATATCAAGGGGATATATATATATATATATATATATATATATATATATATATATATATATATATATATATATATATATATATATATATATATATATATATATATATATATATATATAAAAGAATAGATTAGCATGTAAGAATTAACAGTTGATGAATTTCAATTTCTTTTCTAAGAAATAAAAAATAGAATAAAATAAATAAATAAAAATATATAATATATAAATAAAAAATTAATTAATTTTCTTTTCTGTTTCTTGCAATCAATGTGCACGATGCCACCGAGAGCTAAGAAGCGCAGAATGGCTCAACCATCAGCGACTGTCTCACAGCAGTCACGAAGTGGTAGTCAGGCTACAGTGAATTCCCAGACGTACTCGTCGTCGGTGTCGGCAGGATGTCCAGTTCCAATACCACCGGCCCAGGCTCCAGCAAATTCTTCTGTAGCGGAAGCTCAACCCATGTTGACAAGAAGTTCAGGGCAATCCCTTGCACTGCCTACGCCTGGAACACTGATTTCAACTTCAGCAGATGTGGGCACCACCCCTGTTTCTGTCCCATCAGTACATATGATTGGTACGAATGTTTCTAGCACAATCAAGCAACGTATTATTGGGGGGCAGTATATTGATTTGGCCACATTGGTAACACCAAAATCGGGGTCTGATGAAAAGAAATTAGTTATAAATAGTATGGGGGAGATAATTTCTAAAGATCTCAACTCAAAAAAGGTAGAAAACATAGAGCAATGGACTGATCTTATGCTCATAGTTGGAAGCGTGTATTTGAGTGCACATCCCGCCAAGACCCTTGACCTGCTTAAGTACATACAGACCGTAAGAATGGGTGTTAGCAGGGGGGCTTATAATATCTTGGAAAGAATATGATACTCAGTTTAGGCTGCGTAAGGAGCAAAATCCTTCATCATCATGGGGCGAAGTTGACTCAGAATTATGGTTAATGTACATGCATTCTGGCCCTGCTTATAAGTGACAAATGAACCCAAAACAAATAATGGTAAATGTTACAATTTCAATTTCAAGGGGTCCTGCGACAAATTTCCATTCACGTATAAGCACAGCTGTCTTCGCTGTGGCAGTAACCATCTACTGATACATTGTATTACTAGTGTACAAGCCCCAAACACTGGGTCTGCACAAACATTTCGTCAACAAAATTCAAATGGTCAATTCTTTGGACAGTCAGGTTTCCGTACACAAACCACCAATGCAAATACCAACTACATGTATAAAGGGTATTCCACCAATGCAAATACCAACTATAAGGGGTATTCCAACAGCAACACCCAGCGCCAAACCTACTCAAGACCAAGATTCCGCAGTCCGCAATCTATGGCGTCTAGGTTCAACTCCTATTAATTCACACGCCCTCAGAAAATGTCTCGTCCACTATCCTAACAAAATTGTAGCAAATCGGCTAATTCAAGGATTCTCTCAAGGGTTTAAACTCCATTATCATGGGCCCAGATTACCAATTCAATGTAATAATTTGAAATCCGCGGATGAACATCCGAATGAACTTAAGGAGAAAATCGACAAAGAAATTGAAGTGGGGAGGATACAGGGTCCCTTCACGCAAATACCAATTTCTAATCTTAGGTTATCTCCAATTGGGTTAGTGCCTAAGGGGGGTAATTCGGGCTGGCGTCTAATAACTCACCTCTCTTTTCCGAAGTTTAGTAGTGTGAATTCTTACATAGATCCTTGTGAGACTGCTGTACAATATTCATCCTTTGATTCAGTAATTCAGATGATTGCTAAATTAGGGAAGGGGGCTTTCATAGGTAAGCGGGACATAAAATCGGCATTTCGACTTCTCCCAATATTTCCCGGCGATTTTGATCTTCTTGGTTTTAAATTTCAGGGTAATTATTTCATAGACAAATGTTTACCTATGGGGTGTTCCATTTCGTGTAAGGTTTTCGAGGAATTTTCTACATTTTTGCAGTGGGCTACGATACAGCGATCTAAAACATCAACAATTGATCACTATCTTGATGATTTTATATTTGCTGGGAGGGATGCCCATTCTTGTCAAGAACTTATGTCGAATTTTCAAGGCGTCTGTGATGAAATAGGTGTTCCCATTGCCGAGGACAAATCTGAAGGCCCTACTATGGTTATGACGTTTTTAGGTTTTGAGATAGATACTTATCATATGTTAGTTAAGATCCCCAATTCAAAATGCGTGGAGCTACTGGGTATTTTACACCATCTCGTCGTTCAACGCAAGACAACACTCCAACAAATACTATCTGTTTTAGGTAAATTGAATTTCTTTACAAGAGCCATAAGACCAGGTAGGGCATTTCTGCGTCGGCTTTATAATGCTACAATAGGAGTTTCAGAATTACATTATCGCATAAGGATAACTCAGTCAATGCGGCAGGACTTGTACATGTGGATTAGTTTTCTTGAGTCATTTAATGGGACTGTGTATTTTTTAGATAATGAGTGGACGTCAGACAACAACATTAATTTTTATACAGATAGTTCTGGTTCGTCTTACTTAGGTTGTGGTGCTTATTTCAATGGGGAATGGTGTTTTTACCCTTGGCCAGAAACTTGGGCGTCCAATGAAGTACTTAGAAACATGACCCTTTTAGAGTTAGTTCCGGTGGTCTTGGCTATTTATTTATGGGGTAACAAACTAGCTAATAAAAAGATAATTCTCCATATAGATAATCAAGCGGTAGTCGCTATATTAAATAAGCTCACCTCTAAATCAGAGCGGGTCATGACCCTACTTAGATCATTGGTACTTGCTTCTATGAAATATAATATCTTGTTTCGTGCAGTTTACATATCAAGTAAAGACAATGTAGTAGCTGACTCAATTTCTCGTAAGCAGTGGGCCAGATTCCGACAAGCAGCTCCACATGCCAGGACACATCCTTGCCCAGTGCCCCTATCATTCCGCAACATCATCTCCAGCCTGAGTTTGCTAAACTTTTAGACGCTTCAGTATCTGAAAACACACATAAATCTCATCGTGCTGGAATGGCAGCTTATTACAAAGTATGTAGGCTCCTTGATTGTACGCCATGGCCTCCTACATTAAACTCAGTCGTGCAATTCGTTTTGCATTCATCATCATCCGGTCTTGCATATGGTACCGTGAGGTCATACTTGTCTGCCATTTCATTCTATTGTAAATTGCAGAGTATTCACGATCCAACCCCGGAATTCTTGGTTACGAAGTTATTGCAGGGTATGAAACGTTTGAAACATAAAGCAGATACGAGATTGCCAATAACGAAAACAATTTTGATAAATATTATTCAGGTTCTGCCCATAATATGTACCAATGCTTTTGAAACAGCTCTTTTCTCTGCTGCATTCTCCCTGGCCTTTCATGGGTTTTTTAGAGTGGGCGAATTAACAGTTAATACAAGTAAAGGTGATCAACAAAATACAATTCAAATTGACCATTTGAACATAAATCACGAAACACAATCTCTCTCACTGACTATCCAGTACTCGAAAACGGGTCAGTTAGGTAGAGGCACAGTACTACAAATAGATAAGCAGGGAGGTGTAGTATGTCCATATCAGCTCATTACCAAATACGTCAGCATCCGTCCAGAGGGATCAGGTCCATTATTTCGACACTTCGACTTATCCCCACTCACTCGTTATCAATTTACGGGGGTACTGTGTAAGGCAGTAAAGCACCTGAATTTACCTGGTATCTCGGGTTACAAATCTCACTCTTTTCGTATTGGCGCAAGTACTGATCTCGCGTTAAAAGGATATTCAAATAATGACATTCAGAGATCTGGTCGTTGGAAATCTGATGCTTACAAATCCTACATTCGCATACCAAAGTTCTAATTTAATTTTAGATACACAGACTATATGGTTGGTGGGTTCATCAATAATCAAGCACGCCTTTTTGGAAGCTGTATTAAGACCAAGTGGTACAAATTTGACACTAGAAAGAAAGCACATCTCCCTGTGGTGGCAGGGTTATAGTGGCCTCCAGTTAAGTAAAACAAGACAAAAGATAAGAACTCTTGAAAAGGTGGGCCCTGTACCTAATTTCATTCTTATACATTGTGGGGGGAACGATTTGGGCAATGTATCGATCAGAAAAATAAGGGTTGTGGCAAAGCAGTTGGTTTTATTTTTAATGAATCACTTTCGAAACATTAGGATTATATGGTCATTTATCCTTCCTCGTCTTCAATGGCGCTATTCGGCAAATTTAAAAGCTATGGAAAATGCACGCAAACGGGTTAATTCTGGTAAAGCTGCAATTGTCTTGCAATCTGGGGGCGCAATAATCCGCCATACAGACATTAAACCTGATCCGGCCTTGTTTTTACACGACGGGGTACACATGTCCTCGTTGGGAAATAACATATTTCTAAACTCTCTCCAGGGGGGACTTGAGGCTATCGTTGCGCATGGTCAATCCTGCTTTCCTAATTAACAAGGGTCCTGGGTACGGCTGTTCGTATATGCCGCTCTACCCCCACTATGGTGGCGGAGTTCCCTGGATGAGTTTCATTCTGATCCTCATCTCAGGGAACTTGTGGCGTATAAGCGGCATTTGGTAATAAATATATTGTAAGCTTTGACCTCTGCACCTCCCAGGGTCAATGCTTTCTAGATATATATGGTGAACTTTGAACTTGGATGTTGTTGTGAACTTTGAACTTGTTTGATTGCGATAAAATGTGAACTTTGAACTTTGATGTTGTATAAACTTTGACCCACCACTATATGAACTTTGACCTTTGGTCATGACCTTACTATTTGATTGTATTTGATGTTGAATGTTGTTTGTGCATTTGATTTGGGGCATGCTCGTTGCTGGCTGCCCATTGCCCATTTTGTTTGTTTTGTATTTAAAAGCAAGTTAATAATAACAGCCGTGCCCTAATATCGCCACACTTAATAAAATAAATTTCAAGTTAGCATTCGTTTGAGTTTCACTTTTCTGAGATAATACCACATCCAATTCTATTGGAATTGGAGGCTTTTATCGAAGAAAGTGTTCATTTCCCATATATAATACAAGCTTTAGATCCGCCTATAATCCCTACAATCAATTAGAGTTATTCCCCCTGAGTCAACTTCCGGTAATCCCTTTTCAATCAAAGAATCAATGAATGAGGTTGGTGCAATTTTAAAGGACAATTTTTTGTAAAATTAGATATTTAGAAAAATACCCTCCACGCCCAACCCCCTATTTGAATGGATTTTTGTGCTTTGCTTTTCTTTCTATTGCAGCTGCCCTATATAAGGATCAGTTAATCCAAACGGTACGGCTGTTACATGAAGGAAGAAGTGTACCTGGATAGCAACCTAGATGACATTTTCGCAAACTTTGACCACTGCTCCTCCCAGGGCCAATGTTTCCTAAACAGTGACAGATGAACTTCCAGGGCCAATCTTTCCTAAACAGTGAATGATGTATAAACGGCGTATAAGCGGCATTTGGTAATAAATATATTGTAAGCTTTGACCTCTGCACCTCCCAGGGTCAATGCTTTCTAGATATATATGGTGAACTTTGAACTTGGATGTTGTTGTGAACTTTGAACTTGTTTGATTGCGATAAAATGTGAACTTTGAACTTTGATGTTGTATAAACTTTGACCCACCACTATATGAACTTTGACCTTTGGTCATGACCTTACTATTTGATTGTATTTGATGTTGAATGTTGTTTGTGCATTTGATTTGGGGCATGCTCGTTGCTGGCTGCCCATTGCCCATTTTGTTTGTTTTGTATTTGAAAGCAAGTTACTAATAACAGCCGTGCCCTAATATCGCCACACTTAATAAAATTAATTTCAAGTTACCATTCGTTTGAGTTTCACTTTTCTGAGATAAACATGCATAAGTATCACATTTGTAAGATATTTTCTCATTAAAACAGATTTGTAGTAACAATACCGGTAATTTTCCAATATGTATTAACACACTGGCAAATAGCATGAAATAAATGAGCTAAAAATATTGTAGACTTGTATACATATGATACTTCCTTGTCTAAAAAGGGAATTTTTTAAAAAGGATAACTTTACTTAGCGTTTAAACTTTGAACATCAACACTTAATGACACCATGAGAAACATTTACATTTCCCAGACAAAAAATGATTCTGTGATTTATATTACATGAACACTATATGCGAGAAAAATTACGGAAGCCCATTTAGGACCTATCGAAAAATGTTTTTCAATCCGATATAACGAATTGTCAAATATGTTATAACGAATTGAATTCCTTATAACAATTTCTTTGAATCCGTGATAATGAATTTAATCTGTTATAAATAATTCGTTTATTTCGTTATAACAAATTAAAAAAAAAATTGCTAATACGAATTAAACTCGTTTTAACCGATTCTAAAACTTCTTATAATGAATTGAATTCATTTAAACGAATTCCATTATTTGTTATAACGAATTAAATTCGTTAAAATGAATTCGAAAAATCGTTATATCAAATTCATATATATATTTGTCTCTAGGTCCTTATTATTTAAATTTAACTAAACGAATTTAATTCGTTATAACAAACTTTGGAATTTGTTTAAACGAATTTAATTTGTTATAACAAACTTTAGAACTTGTTTAAACAAATTTAATTTGTTAAAACAATTTTTTGAATTCGTTTTAACGAATTTAATTCGTATTAGCAAAATTAAAGAATTCATTATAATGAATTCAACAAATTTGTTATAACAGATTAAAATCGTGCAAATTCAAAGATCGTTGTTATAATGAATTAAATTCGTTATAACAAATTCCACAATTCGTTATATCAAATTTCAAAAATATTTTTATAGGTCTAAATGGGCTTCCGTACAAAATACAAGTACTCTAGTTATTAAATTTCTTCGTTTCATTAATCTCTTTTCTACTTGTTGTATTCCATATGACTATGTTTCTAAGAAATTATTCCTTTATCAGAAAATCTTCATCACAAAATTATTACAAATTATCAATGACTTTTTTTATTTTTAGATATTTGTGTTAAAATCTAAAGTTTTCTGTTGCAATTTCAAAAAAAAAAAATATGTTTAACGTTTTCGTTTCTGGCAATCTTAAATGCACGTTTGCCAAAAATTATTCCGACATTTTACAATTAAACTTATTTTCTTAAACCGAAAAACGTCAAAAATGACCTAAAAAACGTTAAGGACAGATGATACAAACAAAAAATTGATTCCTGGATTGGTAGATTTTTTTGACCTAATCTAATTGCAAACGTTGCAAATAATAAATTTCTAGAATATAAAGAAATTGTAAACCTTCTGTGATATTCAAAATTCTATACTTCTGAAACCATCCTTATTATTCTATACAAATATTTTTTCACTTCAAATTCCATTTTTGTGCAACGTTGAATAGACAAAATGAAAACTACGCAATGAAACATTTTATTTTTTAAAATATCACCCAAGTTTTTATTTTCAGAATTTTTGACAAAAGTTTGTATCATCTGTCATTAAAACTTTATGATAAAGCTGCTTTTAACGGGCATTGTCCACTTCATCTTCTTTTGTTCACGTTAATTAAAGCCATATATGGCGTATGTACAATGAAAATTATTAAGACTAAAATTATAAGAACTTATTATTTGTATCATTACTTTATATAAAGATAGAACTTTTCCGTAATTTACAAAATCTAAGTCAATTGCGTTATAAAGATATCACAATTAAATTTGGATTCTCGGAATTTTCTCCGACTCGGAAGAAAATACAAAAGATTTAAATAACACATTACAGAGAAGATAAAATCGTATTATTAGTTGAAACGAGGTGTTCTCCGTGTTCAGAATTGTATGAAAAGTTTTAATTTAAATGTATTAACTATATTTCTTTACTTAATTTTGTATCTTTTAAAATTATATTTTTTGATCAGTTACGCCATATATGGCTTTAATCGTCTTCATGTTCCTTGCAGATTTTTTCATACAGGCAATTAAAACATTTATAGCTGAGAATTAAGTCAAATTAGCACACAGAAATTAAAAATAATAACATCATCACTATTAAATAAAATTTATAACTTTAAGATAAAACTATCCATTTCTATAATCAGGGAGCTATTCTTTTATTAAATGGTTATGCCTTCTTTTCTCTTTTCTTATTAATTTTACTAAATAACTTTTAAGGAAGCTCTTAACACTAACAGAAACTTCTTTTTGGACTTGAAGAAAAATATATTATATAAAGGTGTGCATATTGAGTCTTCATTCATTTGTAATATAGGGTACCTGCTGTATCTCTGCAGGAAGAATGTTCAAAGACAATGGACTATCTATGAGCAGAAATCACTGCTGTTTACCTACGTTGGGAAAATTTATGAAAATAATGAATTCAATTACTTATTCTTGGGCAGATCACTCTAACTGCATAAAACTACCCTATTAGTAGAGTTCTTTAGTGTGCAGTATTTAGAGCTTCTCTTATCTTTTTATATTTTATATTCTTTTTCCTTTAAACTTTTGATTGCATTTTATCAATCTATCTGATATAAATGGCCATATGTGAATAATTAATTGAATTTTCCATTATTGATACCTGATATGTGGTGCCCTTTTCTGACGCCAATGAAAAAAAAAGAAAGAAAAGTATCTGAATCATTTTTTTAAAAATAAGTTCATGACAAAACAATTTAAGTCAATACATGGTATAATCGAGAATATAAAACGAAATTAGACAACTTATGTAATATAGACAAAAATGTAGTACTACCCATCTTTATATCTGAAGTTTTATATTGCGCAATAATGTCACGCATGACACAACAAATTACAATAAACAGAATGGATACTTCAAATCTATATTAAAGAGTGTCCAAGATTTGGCGCGGCGTGATCAATTTTTGATTAACGAGTAATGAGATACTAGCTGTGAGAAAAAAGTAAAGCATAACTGAAATTTTTAGACTATCATTTATTAAAATAATTTCCTTATTGTAAGAGATATCGGAAGGAAATAGCTATTTACTATTGTTATTCATATACACTTGTATGCATATAGATATTACTATAATTCAAGACCCGAATTACCATGAAACGAGACCAACCGCGTTGGGTATTGGCTTTACTGTTATTTTTGGTTCAACTGATAAGCTGTCTCTCCGTAGGACTTGGTGTTTGCAAGAAAATCGAGTATGTAAATTTTACAAAAAGTTAGATTCAAGTCATCTAATTTAGTACTTTAAGCGAAAGTAAAAAATAATTACTTTAATTATTATTAAATCATAACGTCTAACTATAGAGAAACTCTACAATGTTGTACAAATTATCGACAATTTGGCGACTTCTGCGTACGTAAGTTGATGTTTTGTTTAAATCTTGATATATTCGGCGGTACGAACCTATTTCCATGTAATTAAATCAGTATTAATAGTAGTGTTTACTTGCATGTGATTTTCATTCAAATCGTTAAGGACTTCCTTATACGACTTGATTTCCTTGATTTTACTGAATTAATTATATTCATAGAAAGAAAAATTAGCACACTAATTATCATTGATAAATGTTATTGTGATCTGTAAGCTGTTTTATAAGTTATAGCCAATCTAATTTATAAATTACATTTTCTCTTGAAATGAATAGATGTATTTCTGACTAAATATGTGATACCTGTTACTCAATTGATGTTTGACATTGTGATTATTAAAAATGAAAATAAATGTAACGTTCAGCCTCTCTAGAGTGTCTTTTGTGAGTACTCTTTCATCTTAATCAATTACTTAACATATATGTTCAGAATAATTTAGATTTTCATTGCATATATATGGGCCACACAATTACAAAAACATTGTTCATATGCCTCACTGTAACATTGCAAATTGTCATCACACCGCAAGAAATCGAATAAAATGGGAATATTTTGAGTTGAGATCAACGCAAAATAAAATAACAAAAAATGTAATTACGGACTTTCAGGATTACTACATTCATTTTGTTTTACATGTATATATATATATATATATATATATATATATATATATAGATATAGATATATAAAGCACAAATAACAACAACTCTTAAACTAATATAACTGCCCTAAGTGAAGGAATATCAATATAGAAAGCACAAAGAAATTCACTTTTACAAGGATACTCACTTCCGCCCCAGCCCGGGGTTGAACTCTCGACCTACGGAATCTGTCTCCTAGCAGTGCAGGAACAGCGCGTTAGACCGCTCGGCTATCTGGGCAAGTTAAAAAGTAAATGTAACTTGCTTTCGATGCCGATGGAATTCTCTCAACGCTGTCCTACACTACACGGTCATTGAGAATGGAAGTGAGATACAGTTATTTGGACATTAGTTTTTAGAGGATCGTTACCAATACATGTTGTGATAAAATTAATTTTATTTATAAAGCACAAATTACAACAACTCTTAAACTAATATAACTGCCATAAGTGAAGGAATATTAATATAGAAAGCACAAAGAAATTCACTTTTACAAGGATACTCACTTCCGCCCCAGCCCGGGGTTGAACTCTCTCGATCTACGGAATCTGTCTCCTAGCAGTCCAGGAACAGCGCGATAGACCGCTCGGCTATCTAGGCAAGTTAAAAAACTTGTTTTCGATGCCGATGGAATTCTCACAACGCTGCCCTACACCGTTAATATAATTATAATAATAATTACAATTTACTATAGTTGACAATGTTGTTACATTTTCCGTTGTAGCAAAGCATCCGTTGGATTGTTCTTGGTCCTTGACTGAAGATTATGTGTACAGCATTATTGAAATGCTTGTGTTTTCATTTTACTTTTCCAATATATTTTTTTGTTTTAATCAAACGTTATATACACAAACTGCAATCCTATCCCACTTTACAAAAAATACCCGGTATATAAATACAAAATAAGACATGCTATTATCAGGGAAATGAAGTAGACTACTGAGTGATTTTAAACATCTTTTATATACTTTTTGTACTTTTTGAATGTAACAGCCTGTGAAATAGGAACATATGGAGATAACTGTACAGGAGGACCATGTGTCAAAGGATTCTATGGATTTGGATGTCTGAGTAAATGTAAATGTACTTCTGAACAGTACTGTGACAGGAAGATTTGGTGTGTTAATGATACAAGCAAGGGTAAAAAACATATTTTTAAAAATACACTACTTATATCTAAAGTGTTTTGATATGTAAGTGCAATAATGTTTGCTGTTGATATAAATGCAAAATCAGGCATGTTTATCGAAACTTGATGTATTTTCCCTTCTGCTTGAATATTAATTGGTAGAAAATTTATACTGTAAATGTCATGTAAGTCTATTTTGATATACAGGTATGAAAAGGAAATGTTTGAAATATTTATTATTTTATATATATATTTTAAATATTTATTATTATTTTACTCATTAAAAAACCCTGTTGAAGACTAGTTCACTTAAATGATACACAAACTTATTTCCGTGAAACAACTCTGTTGGACAGTTTGTGAGAGCAAATTGAGACATTTTCATGAAAGGCATTTATCAAAGTATAAATTAGGCGATTTTTCAAAATTATACTTCATTTAAAGTATCTTCAAATTGCGTCAGGTAGATATTTCTCAAGTGTCCACTTATCAATTAAAGAATATAAACAAAACAAGCACTATAGGCTTTCAAATCAAATATTATATATACAGCAAAATGAAATATATTGCAACAAGATCAATGACTTCTATTTTTGCAAAACAGCTAGTTGTTTTTCTCATAATATTACTAACCATTTGAGATAAATATTCTGTAGCCATTAAGCAAGTATCAGCTATCCTTTAACGTTGATACTATTTTCTTTATTTTTATGTTCGTGATCCTTTTACATGAAACATCTTTGCTGACACTTGTATATTACGTGGCTATAACTGTGCTTTGTTTCTATCCCTGACTATGTCTTGAGGTCTTTTTCTTTTTGTCATTCTGTTATTTTAAATTTGGTTCTTGTTTTGCTTTACTATTTTTCACGTTTTTTGGTTGTTGTTTTTTTTTTTAATGTTCATCACGTTTAAGTTATAATGGTGTACGAGTAGCTTAAGTTGGTACCATACATACTTTTTAAATTAATTTAAACGAACTGCAGGTATATAAGACAATTTTGTTAAAAATCTGATTATGTTTGAATATATTTTGTTTTATTATTCGATTCAGGAAGAACTGGATTGAATGAACGGTCATACATTAGTACAGTTGTTGCTGTTATAATGGGAGTAATTCTCAGTGTCGGGTCAATTCTAGCCATCATTGTTTTCTTTTACAATGAGAGGTGAGTGTGCTTACACCTTAACATATACAATAGACCTAAAGCAGAAGATCTGTGATTTAAGCCTATGCATTTACAATTATATATCAAATTATCATTGACTCCCAAGTTTTATATTATTTAAAACCTTGTAAACTGGTCTTTGTACCTTGTGAATTTTAATTTCGTTATAGACCTTCTTGCATAAAACTAAAACCTTTCTTTGCTCTAAACGTGGCTTATCATACTTACAGATTAAAGTTTCTTCACCAGTATTTAAGAAGTGAGTACTTTATTGCAAACACACACTGAACAAAAATTATAAAAATTCTAAGGAAAATTTTCTAAACAATAAAATTGATAAAGATCTTTGGCGAGGTGTGATTATGGAAACTTTTGTAAATTTTTTATCAAAACATTCTTCAAATACCATTAGAAAAATTATTTTATTCAGGATTTGGAACAAACCGGATTATTAACAATGCAACTCAGGAATCGGAGCAAGAAGACTACTCTCATATGACAAAGGCCACAAACAACTACAACGTGCTTCTTTTCAATGGAAAAATTAACAAAGTCTCCAGAGTATACGCCACAGACGAGGAAGGCAGTTATGATCAAATTGGTGCCTTCACCAACGGTCATACGGTAGAGTCCTGAAATAGTGACTTTAATTATTTCACAGAAAACGAAGTAATAATGACTTCGAATGATACAATAAACTAAATACAGAAGAGTCAAAATACTAGTAAGAAAGAAAAATTTGAAAAGTAAGCAAAAAGGTATTTTTCTGATGCAAGACACGCAATGCATTGAAAATATTTATTCCCTAGGACAATTATTTTGAAAGTAACAAATTTGGAATTGACAAAATAGATAATGAACTGGTTAATCGTGAAGAAAAAAAATATAAAAAGATTCAGGAACAAGAAATTGGTGTTTGTTATTTGTTAAAATATATATAGAAAGCTCATTTTACAACAAATCTCAAACTAACATAACTGTACTAAGTGATGATATACAAAGATTAAAGATTTAAAGGTAAGTCCGTGATCGTGATGAATAATAGTTACATGCTTGTCTTAAACATGCTTAAACATATGGAAATACGAACAGTATTCAAGATCAAAAGTATATAAAACAATACAAAATAAGAGCAGAGCAAACACGGACCTCGAAAACATTAAATTTAAAGGTGGGACCAGGTGCCATGGAGAAGTGAGCATCTCCTGCCGAATGGTCACACCCGCCGTGTGCGCCTTGTCATGATCGGGAAATAACGGAAAAATCCGTCCTCAATTCAGTGTACAAATGATGGACAAACAATACTGTAGTATGAAAACGTCAGTAAGCATTTGATTCAGAGATAAATTGTATTTGCTGACAAATTCATTGTATTGATCATATAACTTACCAAATGATGACTTTAAACGAGACTGCTGATAATCTTGTTTTTTAAATCAATTTGTTTGTCAATAACTTACTTCGTTGTATATGTCGCTTAAACGATCAAATTAGCAGCATAGTCTTATCTGGCTTTATAACACATACAAGCCTCTTAATTGCAAAGTCTTTTTAGGTGATTAAATTAAAAACAGCTTTGGAAAGTAATTACTATTGAACTTTTTACGTTTTCAAACTTCTTTGTGGCTGTCAGAAAAAATGCATCGTTATAACATGTACATATACTGGATTTTAAAATACAGTATAGATGTTTTCTAGCAGAAAAACTGGTTATAAGCTCTTGAAATTGTTTCAGAAATCCTATTTCAAATTTTAATTAAACTTTTCGCTAAAGTACGAATCTGGGGGGGAAATCCATTTCTAAGATTTTTTTTCTGTGATTAAAACAAAAAAAAAACAAGATGTGTTTGTGAAACACTGATGCCCCCGTATGGCAACATAGCAAAGATTAAGCTTTTCTTAAATGCACATTTAATTAATTGGTACCAAAAGTAGGGTATTCTCACTTGAAGACAATTGTGAAATTTGAAAGTAAGCTAATGTTAAAGTTTTTTTAATAAGTACAAAATTCTCCAAGGTCAAGGTCAATAGGTCAATGTAATTAGTATCAAATGAAAGGTCTTGCAACATAGAATACTCATGTAGAGCATGAAAGCCCTAGCCCTAACCATTCAGAAGTTAAGGCCAACGTTCATTTTTTTAAAAAGAAGGTCAAACTTCAAGGTCAAAGTGTCAAAGTTCTTGTTATCAAATGGAATGTCTTGTTATAAGAATCAAATATATAAAGAATGAAAGCACTAGTTCTAACTCTATACAAGTTACGGTCAAGGTTTGATTTTTTAAAGTAGGTCAATCTCAGAGGTCAAGGTCAAAGGGTCAAGTTCTTGATATCCAATAGAGGGTCTTTTCACAAGGATTACATATATGAAGTATGAAGGCCATATCACTTACCGTTCAAAAGTTATGGCCAAGATTAAAGTTTTTTCACAATTACGGAAATCTACAAGTCAAGGTCAAAGGGTGAAGGTTGTTGTTATCCAATGAAAGGTTTTTCAACAAACATTATATATGTGAAGTTTAAATGTCCTGGTATCTACTGTTCAAAAGATATGGCCTAAGTAAAAGTTAAAAATTTTCATGTAAAAGTGGGTCAAACTCCAAGGTCAAGGTCAAAAGGTCAAATTTGGTGGTACCCAAAGAAAGGTCTTGTCACAATGAATAAAATATGAAAGTCATAGCTCCACTAAATCAAAAGTTATGGGCAAGGTTAAAGTTTTGCGGACAAACAGAGAGACAGAGGGACAGACAGACAGACGGACACGACAAAAACTTTATACCCCCGAAACTTCGTTTACGTGGGCATAAAAAGGCAAATTAGGCTTTATGGTAAGCCAAACGTGTATATAAATATCTTTCACACAGTTAGTTCAAAACTCATCTTATTAGTTAAGATGTTTATTGCTTATTAGAAATGAAAGAAAAATATTAATTAGAAAAAATATAATTTGTTTAACAAATTTTTATTAGAATCCAACACAAATATATTTCTTATGTATTGTTCTCTGTATATTATCTACATACATGTATTATTAAAATAGGGACTGCTATTAGTTATATTTGTTAAAAAATGAACCAATTCGAAATTATTTTGGCAAAGATATGACAAAGATAAGTATGCTAACAAATATTTACAGTATTATCATGAATTTCTATGCTCTCACGGCATCCATTAAAAGTATGTATTTTGTCTTTATTTATCAATGATTTAAAATTAGGATTACACATTACAAATGAAAGGGACTTAAAAAGTTGTAATTTAATATTTTTTACACCATTTCCAAATATTCATTTTCCTGCTTCTGGAATTCTGGACTTTTTCTGCTGTCTTCGATGTTTGGAACTGTGCCATTACCTTCATATGTGACATCTAATTCTGCCCCTCTTTTTCGTAACGGATAATCATATCCATGTTGTAGAAACATAGTATCGATGTACCCTGACTGTCTCCTTAGTTTTATTCTGATAAAAAAAAATAATGAAAGACACTGAGTTTTTTGTTGAATAAAACAATTGTGTCCAGTGAACATATACATGCCATGTGTGCATTACATACACATAATTCTGATCGCTTTGCGAGAAATACCTAAAAGCAAATGTTGACTGATATCAACATACATAAAATATTGAGAAACATTAAAGATTCATATACATGTATGTTCCTTAAAAATAAGGTTCTAGTATCATTAATCAAATAGAGAAGTAATAGGTTGAGTGTAAAATACCTTTTACAGCTGAAGATAATTGTCAAGGTGAATCCTACACCCAGGGAAACACCAAGAATTACAAATAACATTTTTTCCACAAAGGGATTAGTATATGTCTCATCCGTTTCAGCTGTGAAAAAAAACCTAATACTCTTTTCATAGTATTATTTCGAAATAAAATACTTGCTGGAATTTAAAAAAAATATATATCGATCTAAAATTCAAAGTAAAAATTACTTTGATTTACTGTATTAAAAATTTTATTTACTATAAATAACTATAGTAAACTATCAATTACTATAGTAATTTTTTTTAAGGATATGACCATTAATGCAAACATTATGAAAAATGAATTCTATGAACACATTTCACTCAGTAATGATTCTCTAATAAAACTAATGTCCAATTAACTATATCTCACTTCCATTTTGAATGACCGTGTGGTGTAGGGTAGCGCGACGATAATTCATATGTGTGAGGGGGTTTGAATGTATCAACCTCTAACCTATCAGCATAAATAATTACATTATTGAATGAGATACCAACACTCGTGTTAATACATGTACGTGTAACTTACAGAATCCATGTGTAGCATTGTTTTCGCAACCTGTTCTTCTGTCACAGTATTGGATAGTGGTACAGCTACATTTACGCCGACATCCAAATCCATAGTAGCCATACTTACATGGTCCTCCAGAACAGTTAACACCATATGTACCTACTTCACAGGCTGTTACACCAGGAAAGAAAATTATAATGCAGGTTTTTACATTGGTGGTTACACAAATCTAAAGGTGCAATGATCAAAGACATTTGAGGTATTAATCTAAACTCTTACTCTCGGTGAAATTATTATTTAATTATTTATTTATAATGAGACGTTACAATATCTTGGAATTTATTAAAGTATGATTTAAAACATGATCATTTCTTACCCTCCATATCATGTGTTATATTCTACATTAAAATCGTTCATACAGATTCTAATAGATTGTAATAGTAGTTCTACAATAAATTCAAGGTATCTGGCCTTGACCCCTAATCATTCTGAGTACAAACATCTTCTGTGAAAACACGTATTCTCGTTATTTTAATTCTGTAAAACATCCATATCTGTATCTTATAAGTTTTAATTCAAGACTTCTTTAACCACGAAAGAAAAGCCCCACGAAGAATTACTTATACCTCAAATTACGAAATGTATGAACCAACACAAATAAATAATTTTAATTTTTCTGTATTTAACCCAGGTCTCTGAAAGATAATTATTAAATCTATTTTAAAGTTCTTTTCCATTTTGTTCTTTTTGTGAAAATTAATTAGATTAAAATTTATATTTAATATTTTTTTAAGAAATATAACTATTACTGATATGGCCAATTGTAGCAAGATTTTAAAAAAATGTTAGACAAAAAAAACACCGTCATTTTTTTTTATAATATCCCATGTAAGAGAGCATGAAGCTGGATCTAATACGAGACATGCTTATTACAAATAAGTTGCTGATACAAACATATTAATCACATTGATTGTTGCAAAATTTCGTAAATATATGGTAAACACGATGGCATTGATTGCAAATAAAATCTGTCATTCAGTCGAAAAAGATGACATTTTTGCAATTAAAGTAAAGTCTGGCGCTAAGTTGAATGTTTATAAACGTCTTTTATAGAATTTAAGATAATTTATTTTTAAATGAATTGCTTAAGCAATTTGATAATTTTCCCGATCTCGACAAGGAACAAACGGCGAGTGTGACCATGGATAAAGATCCTTACACTCCTATAGCACCTGATCCCATAATTATGCCCCCGTAAACGAAGTTTCGGGGGCATATAGTTTTTGTCGTGTCCGTCTGTCTGTCTGTCTGTATAGCTGTCTCTCTGTCTCTCTGTCTGTTTGTCCGCAAAAAACTTTAACCTTGCAAATAACTTTTGATTTAGTGGAGCTATGACATTCATATTTCACATGTGTATTCCTTGTGACAAGACCTTTTTTGGGGTACCACCAAATTTGACCTTTTGACCTTTAACTTGGAGTTTGACCCACTTTTACACAAAAAATTAGAACTATTACTTTGGCCATATCTTTTGAACAGTATTCACCAACCAGAACATCAATACTTGACATATGTATTGTTTGTGGAAAGACCTTTCATTTGATACCAACAACCTTGACCTTTTGACCTTGGAGAGTTGGAGATTTTTGTACTTATGAAAAAACTTTAACCTTGGCTATAACTTTTGAAAAGAAAGTGCTAGTGCTCTACATACTTTACGTATGTAATCCTTGTGAAAATATACTTCATAGGATACCAAGAACCTTTACTCTTTGACCTTGACCTTGGAATTTGACCTACTCTAAAAATACAACCTTAACCATAATTTTTGAAGTGTTAGGACTAGGGCTTTCATACTTCACATATGTATTCCTTGTGACAAGACCTTTCATTTTATCCCAAGAACCTTGACTCTTTGACCTTGACCTTTGATTTTTACCCACTTTTACACAAAAAATCCAAAATTTTACTTTGACCCTACTTTTTAAACGGTAGATACTAGGAATTTCATATTTAAAATATCAATTCTTATTGGCAAGACCTTTCATTTGAAATCAACAATATTGACCTTTTGACCTTGACTTTGGAGATTTTCGTACTTACGAAAAACTTTAATATTTGTCATAAATTTTGAACGGTAATGGCTAGGGCTTTCATATTTCAAATGTGTAATCCATATGACAAGACTTTTCATTGGATATCCAGAACCTTTGACCTTGGAGTTTGACATCCTTTCTACAAACTTTATCCTAGCTTGGTCATAACTTTTGAACGGTGAGGGCCAGCACTTTCATACTTCCCATGTGTAGTCTGTGAGACAAGGCATTTCTTTAGAAACCAACAATCTTTACCCTTTGACCTTGACCCCAGAGTCTGTCCTACTTTAAAAATGTTAACCATTGTCATAACCCTTGAATAGGTGATGCTAGTGTTTTATATTTCACATTTGCATTTCTTGTGATAAAGGCCTTACTTTAGGTACCAACATATTTGATCTGCATTTGAGAAAGCTAAACCTTCGCTATGTTGCCATACGGGGGCATCAGTGTTTTACAAACACATCTTGTTTTGAGTATAGAATTTAATTATGAACTCTTAAATACTGAAATTGGTGAATAATACAGTTCATATGAACATGATGCACATTTGAAGCTCTGTTCTGCAGGAAGTCAAATAAGAGGGCGTGTGTGTAAAGAGCATTTATTAAAAATGCCAAATGAAATTACAGATTTTTGACAATTTCTAAAAGCAGCAGAAGGTGGGGCTAAAAAATCCCACACCTTATACAAACAAAAACTAATATATGTTTTATTCTACAACAATATAAATATGAATGGAGGATTGAAGGGGTGGAAATGGGTAAATTGAATTTGTGAACCACTTTTTCGGAGCCAAAAGTGAATTTTATAAGGCTGGGGCTAATAGTCATTACAAGAGGGCACTAAACAAGAATAATACCATCTTACATTCATTTCAATCATATCTATTCATTTAAATACATAAATTCATCATCATTCTCTATCCAGAGTTGCCTTCCGCTACGCTCACAACACCTTTTTCAACGCTTGTTATACATGATTCTTGTACAAATTTTAAACGGTGAAGATTCGAGATTTAGATAAAAATTAATTATTTTATTATCGATAAAGATGATAATTCATCATTTATTTTAATCTTTAATCCATCAGAACGACCTATTATTAAAGTTAGGGAACTATTTTGCGGAGTAAAATTCAAATCTTAATATAAAGTCCTTTTAAAGTGTAATTAATTAAAATAAATAATGTATTCTGAAAAGAAATATAATTAAAAACGATTATTGATATAACTTTTAATCATTTACAATTTTTCCAATAATCTTGTTTAACAAGCAGGTGTACATGTATGTGGGATCGTAGCGGGGAACGACAACTATGGATAGAGAATGATGCACTATAACCATCTATTTTAATAATGCTATCGTATTAATATGGAGTTATAAATACAGCACGTTATCAAACATAAAATGGATTCTCATTAACTTGTTTTCAAATTATGAAGAACAGTTAGATTTCAGGGAATTTAAAGTCTAAATATTTAATTTCAGTTATAGCAAAGTAAATTCTATTGTTTCTTTTTTAAAATAAAAATTCTGTATTATTATCTTATATTTACATTTGCAAATGTTTTCCTTTATATAACACTACTGAAAGGAATGCGTATCTATAACTGTATAAATACAGGTATAGGGTCAAGAGGTCATAGATGTGCGTATAGATAATTGTTTGACGTAATTTTTCAGTGACGGGATAAAGGGTCGACGCGCGTTCAGTAGATTACATACTTGCCGTTGAGTTTGAAAAATAATGCATTTCACACGCTAAAAGTCACAGTCAGGTAAATATAAAGTATGAATAAGTCACAAATGTAAATATAAGTAATAAGGTATCATTTTAAAACATCTATCGGGCTATAAATACGGGTTGGTACGAGATTAAATTCATCATAAAGCCCTTCGGGCTTTATGGACTTTAATCTCTTGACCAACCCGTATTTATATCCCGATAGATGTTTTAAAATGATACCTTATTTCTTAATTAAATCACAGTAACTTACGTTTACAACGCCAGTCCTTTTGGTGATAATTTGTGCAGCATCTCATTCCCCCCCTGTAGATAATCATAAAAAAAGTCAATTGCAGTTACAAATAGGAAATATTTAATAACCTTTCTGTAAAGTCAATTTACCTAGTATCTTTGCAAACTCCTGGTCCATCTTTGGGTCCAGTTATCACTGCTAAAAATAAATATAAGGCAAATACAAAACACAGAAACAAAGCTTTATGGGGATGTTGTTGCACTAGCTCCTTTACTTACTTATATAAAGAAAGCATATGTTAGTAACAAACATAGAAAATGTGGAGATGGCGAACAATCTTCAAGCTGAAAAGTCCATGAAATATTACACAGGTTTGCTGATTATTTGAATCAAATTTAAATTTATATATTACAATTGAAAAAAGATCAGGTGGATTGAGGAGTGATTATCCCCTCCCGACCGGTCACAATTGCAGTGTTCTCCTTGTCATGTTCGGAGGAAAGTGAAAAAGAAAATCCGTCGATAAATCAGTGTGATAATAATGGTCTTACAATAATTATGGAAAAGTCAGTCAGCATTTAACTTTAATGATAGATTACGAGGGGTTATCAAAGAGTTCGTGGACTAGCGTCATAAAATTAAAACCGCTTTAGGCACATCAATGAATTTTAAAATATCTAGTTAACATCATCTTTTCTATCTATAGAATAAACTACAAATCGTAAATTTTATTTTTTAATAAACTAGTGTCGTTTTTGTAAGCAATAGTATGCCCAGGCGGCTTCTGATATGATCATTTGACATCCAAAAATCCCTTTAATTTTGGTATGTGTTTGGACACAATTGTTTCATAAAATATGAAATTTTCACTTAATTCTGGAAGTTCTGTGAATTTTTACCGTAAATTTTACACGTAAAGATCAAACAAATGAGGCCTTGAAAATGACGTCAAAAGGGGGGAGGGGTTTCCGTTTCCAACATTCTATAAAGTTTTGCCCCTAAAAAAACTGGTATAGACCAAAATTTGTTGAAACTGGCTACAGAGAAACAATATGCATCCCGAGTACTTGTATTTTTATGTCAAAAAAGATTCAGAGAGAACAAGATGTTTGTGAAACACTGATGCCCCCGTATGGCAACATAGCGAAGGTTAAGCTTTCTCAAATGCAGATCAAATATGTTGGTACCTAAAGTAAGGCCTTTTTTCACAAGAAATACAAATGTGAAATATAAAACACTAGCACCACCTATTCAAGGGTTATAACCATGGTTAACATTTTTAAAGTAGGACAAAAATTCTGGCCACGAAAAAAAAGGTCAAAGGGTAAAGGTTGTTGGTTTAAAGAAAGGCCTTGTCTCACAGATTACAAATGGGAAGTATAAAAGCGCTGGTCCTCACTGTTCAAAAGTTATGACCAAGCTAGGTTAAAGTTTGTAAAAAGAAGGTCAAACTCCAAGGTCAAAGGTTCTTAATATCCAATGAAAGGTCTTGTCACATGGATTACACATCTGAAATATGAAAGTCCCAGCCATTTCTGTTCAAAAGTTATGACCAAGGTTAAAGTTTTTAAAGTAAAGTAAAGGTTAAAGTACAAATATCTCCAAGGTCAAGGTCAAAAGATAAAAATTGTTGATTTCAAATGAAAGGTCTTGCCAATAAGAATTGATATTTTAAATGTGAAATTCCTAGAATCTACCGTTTAAAAATTAGGGTCAAAGTAAAAATTTGGATTTTTTGTGTAAAAGTGGGTAAAAATCAAAGGTCAAGGTCAAGGTTCTTGGTATAAAATGAAAGGTCTTGTCACAAGGAATACATATGTGAAGTATGAAAGCCCTAGTCCTAACACTTCAAAAATTATGGTCAAAGTTGTATTTTTAGAGTAGGTCAAACTCCAAGGTCAAGGTCGAAGGGTCAAGGTTCTTGGTATCCTATGAAGCGTCTTTTCACAAGGATTATATGTTAAGTATGTTAGCCCTAGCACTTTCTGTTTAAAAGTTATAGCCAAAGTTAAAGTTTTTCCATAAGTACAAAAACCTCCAAGGTCAAGGTCAAAAGGTCAAGGTTGTTGGTATCAAATGAATGGTCAATCCACAAATAATATATATGTCAAGTATAAATGTTCTGGTGTCTACTGTTCAAAAGATATGGCCAAAGTAAATCTTCAACATTTTTGTGTTAAAGTGGGTCAAACTCCAATGTCAAGTGTCACTTTTTCAAATTTCTTTGATTACCACAAAAAAGGTCTTGTCACAAGAAATACATATGTGAAATATGAAAGCCCTAGTCCTAACCCTTCAAAAATTATGGTCAAGGTTGTTTTTTTAAAGTAGGTGAAATTCCAAGGTCAAGGTCAAAGGGTCAAGGTTCTTGATATCTTATGAAGTTTCTCACAAGGATTATATATGTGAAGTATTTATGCCATAGCACTTTCTGTTTAAAAGTTATAGCCAAGATTAAAGTTTTTTCATAAGTAGAAAAATCTCCAAGGTCAAAATCAAAACGTCAAGATTGTTGGTATCAAATGAAAGGTCTTTTCACAAACAATACATATGTCAAGTATTAATGTTCTGGTGTATACTGTTCAAAAGATATGGCCAAAGTAAATCTTCAAAATTTTTGTGTTAAAGTGGGTCAAACTCCAAGGTCAAGGTCAAAAGGTCAAATTTGGTGGTACCCCAAAAAAGGTCTTGTCACAAGGAATACACATGTGAAATATGAGTGTCATAGCTCCACTAAATCAAAAGTTATGGGCAAGGTTAAAGTTTTTGCGGACAAACAGACAAACAGAGAGACAGCTAGACAGACAGAGAGACAGACAGACAGACAGACAGACGGACAGGACAAAAACTATATGCCCCCGAAACTTCGTTTACGGGGGCATAAAAAGGATACTAAGTTAATGTCAACTTGCAGTCAAGTTGTGAAAAATCAATCACGTCAATAAATGACGTTGATCATGTGTTGTAGATATTGAACTCCACAAAGCAAAATATGCTTGCACAATCAAGCAAGGATCTCTCCCAATGTATTAATCCATTTGGAATATTATATTCATTGAAGGCCACTGTTCATAACATTGTAAAGTCATATAAACAAGGCGGGTTTAAGTCCATACTCATGCAGCTCCAGGAATTCTCATCAAAAAGGTGTATGAGGTAGATGAAGCAGACATTGAAACCAATGACTTTGTAGGACGTCATGAGAATATACGACGACAGCGCCTGGTGATCATATACTGTCCTTTTCATTTTGTAATAATTTGGCAAATAATGAACGTATCAGGCTAAAATTTTCAACAATTCTTTATTTTTTGTTGTTTTATTTTCCATATAAATTTTGAAAGCACAGAATACATAGTGCTAATTTTATAGCCTCAGTCCACGAACTTTTTGATAACCCCTCGTACCTTGCTGACAAGGTCATTGTATCAAGGTCGATTGAAAGATGTCCTTAAACGAGATTGGTGAAATTTTTGCTTCATCAAATTGTTTGTCAGTATTTTCATTTTAGAAATTGTTTAAACGTAGAATATATACTCTTCCTTTTCTTATTATACCCCCGCTTGAAAAGTTGGAGGGTATATACTGATCGGGATATCCGTTCGGCTGTCCATCCGTCCGTCTAGCAGTACGTCCCTCTGTCCGTCTGTTTCGCTTTGGGGTATAAATTTTTTATTCGCAATTCCTTATACCAATAAATTAATTTAATGACATTTTATAATCTTTGTTACAAAGTGCCTTTAAGCACCTCCTATTTTACTTTTTAATCAGACACACATTTCGGGTTTCCCATCGTAAAATAACGATTTTGCTAATATAATGGTATGGGAGGTGGAGAGTATCATTTATTGAGCTCAATGCTCACAGTACCTCTAGTTTATTGATTGTGTGCGCATTGTCGAATCTTTTTTTTTTTTCATTTTACATGCGTGTATCTTGTGCTGTCTTCCGTGATGTATACTTAGCTTAAACTTGGTCAATTCTGTTACTATTGAACAGCAACGAATGCAATGAGATTTAGCCCCCCCCCCCTATTTTGTGACCTTAGATTACGAACATCTCATTGGCAGGTCTAGCAGCAGATCTATAGCGTTACGGTTTCATATTTTTGTCTTTGACCATTTCGCTACAGATCCCGTAATTAATGCAACAAGATGTGTTTGTGAAACACAGATGCCCCCGTATGGCAACATAGTAGAGATTAAACTTTTCTTAAATGCAAATTTAATTAATTGGTAACAAAAGAAGGGTATTCTCACTGGAAAACTATTGTGAAAGTTTTTTCAATAAGTACAAAAATCTCCAAGGTCAAGGTCAAAAGGTCAATGTAATTGGTATCAAATGAAAGTTCTTGCAACATAAAATACTTATGGAAGTATGACAGCCCTAGCCCTTACCGTTCAGAAGTTATGGCTTAAGGTTAAGACTTTTAAAAGTAGGTCAAACTCCAAGGTCAAGGTCATAGGGTCAAAGTTCTTGTTATCAAATGAAAGGTCTTTTCACAAAAGTTAAATATGTAAAGTATGAAAGCAATTACCCTAACCATTTAAAAGTTATGGTCAATGTTTGAATTTTTTAAAGTAAGCCAGTCTCAAAGGTCAAGGTCAAAGGGTCAAAATTCTTGGTATCCAATAAAGGGTCTTCTCACAAGGATTACACATACGAAGTATGAAAGCCCTATCCCTTACCGTTCAAAAGTTATGTCTAAGGTTAAAGTTTTTTCACAAGTACGGAAATCTACAAGGTCAAGGTCAAAGAGTCAAGATTGTTAGTATCGAATAAAAGGTCTTTCAACAAAGATTATATATGTGAAGTATAAATGTCCTGGTATCCACTGTTCAAAAAATATGGCCAAAGTAAAAGTTTAAAATTTTCATGTAAAAGTGGGTCAAACTCCAAGGTCAAGGTCAAAAGGTCAAATTTGGTGGTACCCAAAGAAAAGTCTTTTCACAAGAAATACACATGTAAAATATAAAAGTCATAGCTCCACTAAATCAAAAGTTATGGGCAAGGTTAAAGCTTTTGCGGACAAACATAGAGACAGAGAGATAGACAGACAGACAGACAGACAGACAGACAAAAACTATATACCCCCTAAACTTCGTTTACGGGGGCAGAAAAAGGTGCAATTGACGGCGCAAAATTTTTGCGCACTTTTGGGGAGAAATTTCCCCACTTTCCAATTCGGTCTATTTATTGCCTTTCACTCCCTAATTCTAGGCACATTATTTAACTAATCTGTATATTTTGTCCATCTACCTACCCTTTATAGTCGTCTCTACATGTGATGTTAGGGACTGAGAGGCAATAGATTGACCGATGCTGGAAAGTGGTGAAACTTTTCCTAAAAGTGTGCAAATATATTGCGCCGTATGCATTTTCTTGCATTACGGAATCTGTAGCGTAATGGTCAAAGACAAATATTAAAAAAACCATAACACTACAGATTTGCAGCAATGGGAGGTCCAACATCTCACTCAGCTGTCAAACATCGATTATTTTATGAGCGCTCCATAAAACATTAGATATGGTAGATTTTTTTCATATAGATTAGTAAAAAAAACAAATTTTCGAGGGTATAACACATGTTATTATATCATCAGAAAATACAAATTCTTTAAGGACAGATGAAACAAACAATTTTTTTTTCTTTGGAGGAGATTTAATATCATGCAACAAGTTCAGAAAAGTAGATATTTCTTAGAATTTTTTCTCCAAAGAACTGGAAAATGAAATAGACTTGGAAATTATTACTAATATTTCAATTAAATTACAAACATGGACAAAACACACTCAGTGAAGGTTTACAGATGAAAACAAATTTTAGAATATGTTAAATTGGTGCTAAAAGTGTAATATAAACTTTAGAAAAGCATACCAAGCCAGGCAAATTTTATCAGGAAAAGCAAAATAGTAAAAATTAGCCTATATGATATTGCTGCATTCTTGGCATTTTGTTTGTCCTCATTAAATTCACCCGGCTTGGTTTGTTTTTCTAAAGTTTATATTGCACTTTTAGCGCAAAGATAACATATTCTAAAATTTGTTTTCATCTGTAAACATTTACTGAGTGTGATTTGTCTATATTTGTTTTTTTTTATTGAAATATTACTAATATTTTCAAAGTCTATTTCATTTTCCAGTTCTTTGGAGAATTTTTTTTAAGAATTATTCACTTTTCTGAACTTGTGACATGATATTAAGTATCATACAAAGTAAAAATTTGTTTGTATCATCTGTCCGTAAGTCATTATTTTACTTAAAATTAACTTACATGTGCAATGGCCGTCCTGATATTGATAATTTGGGCAACACATTCGTCTTCCCCTACATATAAACATAAACAATACAAACCATTGCCATTGTGTTGATATAATATTACTAGAGTCGTGTTATATCTTACATTCAATTTTTTCATGTACATACTCTGTATTCAGGCAAACTCCGGGTCCATCAATGATCCCAGCAATCACAACAAAACATGATTCAAAGGTTATCACAAAACACATTAAATTCAGCTTCATAGTGTTTCACAGATAACTGATCTTGACTTTTAATATTACTGTATTTATAATGATTGCAGAACTTCCTCTCAACATTCTGTACAACAAGGAAATCATACTAATACATGTACGAAAGCAACATTTCCTAAAATTATTTTTACAGTTTTTCTCAAAGTCAATACGTATACCGTTAATTTAACTTAATTTCTTTTTTTTTTTGGGGGGGGGGGGGGGTAGGGTACGGTTTATCGTCAATTATTGTCTTTTGGTGAGAAAAGATTTGCACAGTCGTGAAGAAATTTTTCCTCGTTTCAGTATCTCACATTTTAAAGTTCAACTTTATTGTCGGTGACCCATGCTTTGTTAACCTATTTTTATCATGTTTGTTTGTAAACTTTACAGTATTTGTTTCTTTTTTGCCTTAGTTATTTATCGTCACTTAATTGAACTGACAAATAAATAAAATCATGCATTTATTGATTGTTTACATCTTTAGATCTTTCAAAGAACCATGCTTATCAAGCGCCACTTTCGAAACAGGCTCTTTGGACCTCAGACCTGTCAGACTATCGTCTGCAGTTGAAATGACAATACGGTTCATTCCTTATAAGGCTGTTTTTCGGGCTACAAGGACTTTTCAAGAAATATTTCCCCTTAAAACTCTTCAATTCATTTGGCCAATGATCAAGTTTAATGATAAACATTGTTTGAATATTGAAGTTATAGTATTTTGTCATCATGTAGTCTAATGGAGTAATGTTGAGTGTAATGAACTATGGGAAAACACAAGAACTTTGAGTGTCAAGAAACTCCTAAACATGTCATAACTACCTTTAACCAACACTAAAATTGGCATGCTGATTTTGTATTATCCCCTAGCAACGGAGACATTACTATAATTAATTTTCTAAACGAAAATTGCTAACATCTCTAAGATCATACGCAACGTAGTTTGCACTTTCCATTAGTTTTTGGAAGAGTATCACAAATATCATATACATTTTATATTTATATCCCGTACTTGTTCATTAATTGGGTGATCGTACACATGTGGGAGAAACACAGTATCAACGTAAGGTAACTGTCGTTGAGATTTTATTCTGAAAAAGAACAAACTGTTATTTTAATATCATACTATCGCAAAAGTTATATTTTTAAAAAAGATACATTTTTACATATCATAGAAAAGCAATCCTTGACAACTGAACTCGTCGATTTTATTTTATTTTATTTTATGCAATTAGGAAATTTACTGCATTAAATCATTCTGATTTCTTATACATGCACATTTACTGAATTTTCACGATTTATATGATTGTTTTATTGTTATTAAAAATAAAATATTTTAGTCTTTGGATGCCAAGTGACGTGCAACAATCTGTTATGACGTAGATGGGAATAACATAAGCGTATTCGAAAAATTATATGACTACCAATTAACGATATCAATCTTTATTTAGAAATTGGATTCATGTATCCATGCAATGACTTAAAATAAAATTCAAAATTATATCATTTTCTTTGAGCATGAATTTGTTACATTTATCTTGCTTATCTTTTGAAATACTAGTAATATTGACAGTATAAATGTTTCAATGCATATGGTATTTTAAAGGTTGAATAAGTCTTGAAATGTCTAATGTTTTCTTTTAAATCCCGTTGTGTAATATTTTAACAAAATTGAGTTGAAATCAATCAACAAAAGACCTTGCCAAATGATATTATTGTTTTTATAACTTGTTAGTCAATAATGTGCCTCCTATGAGAAAATATTCGTACGTTTTCGTGCGTAGAGCATGTTCTTAATAATGATTTACAATAAAGTTTGAAGCAAAATACCTTTTATAAACAAAGAATACCGTCAAGATTGATCCTACTCCCAAGAAGAATCCAAAGATGGCAAATATGATTTTCTCACTTACTGAATCTGAAGTATGGTTTCAGACTGTTTTTCTTCTTTTTCTTCCAAGAAATTACAATATTGTTTCAACAAAAATAGTCCAAGAAGGCTAGCTGTAATTCAAGCTCCTTTAATATACATGTAAATGTCATAACATTGTACTATCTAAGGAGGGATTCTTTTCATATTTCTTGTATTTAAAAATTAATCAATTTTCCATAGATTCAAGAAGACAATATCACTAAGAGATGGAATCAGTTAGATTAAATATGACCGTTTTTATATTAGAGGTAAGATTAGATCAAGGTCATTATCTTTCCCTTAACATAAAAAATAAAACAATTACTTTTGCCAATCACACAACGCCTTCTTCTACTTCGAAAATCGTTCACGGTAGCTCAGTCGGCAGAGCGCTCGCTCCGTGATCGGGAGGTCGTGAGTTCGTATCTCGGCCGCGACTGACCCAGTCGATAAAATGGGTAGCAACTGTTCCTTCGCCATGCGCTCGGCACTTTGAAGTGAAAGTTGCGGGTCCTTCGGATGAGACCTTAAAAACCGAGGCCCGTGTCAGCAGCAGGCCTTGGCACGATAAAGATCCCTCACTGCTTAATGACCCTGAATGCCAAGTAAAGGTCAAAATTTAAAGCCCTTCACCGGCATACGGTGACGTCTCCATATGAGTGAAATATTCTCGAGAGGGACGTTAAATATATACAATCAATCAATCAATCTACTTCAAAATATTAATTTCCATTTTACACATAATGTTGTAAATTGTGACGAGGAAAGAAAACATATAATCTTTTAAATTTCTCTTATCTAATGAAGGTGTGGAGATAACGAACAGTATTCCATATCAAAGTCCTTAAAACAATACAAAATAGGAGCTGAGCAAACACGGGCCTCTTAAACATTAGACGTGGGATCAGGTGCCATGGAGGAGTGAGCATTATCTGCCGACCGGCCCCACCTGCCGTGTGCTCCTTGTCATAATCGGGAAATAACGGAAATATCTGTCGTCAATTTAGTGTATAAATAATAGACTAAGAATTAGTATGGAAAAAATGTAAGCAAATATACTTTGAATATTAAATCAGAAAACGGACAAGAATCCCCACTTAAAGACAAACTGGCTTAAATAAAACTGAAATAAAAATCGTGAATACAAATGAACCAACCTTCATTTAACCAATACTTTTTCCATATTACGCATTCCACAAAAACGTTAATATTAATATTTTTTTTTCAAATATTCCTTCGGATATTCCCTAACCTGTTGTAGGGTTAATTACAAATCCAAACTTTCTGTCACAGAATTCGTTAGCGGTACAGTTATTTATTTAGACATCCAAATCCATAGTAGCCATACGTTCATGGTCCTTCAGAACAGAGAAATCTATATGTTCCTTCTTCACAGGCTTTAAAAATACAGCCAAAACATTTAAATATTGAATATTCTTTCACAATCCTTTGTTTATATTGTTTTTGCTGACATGGTTGTGTAATAGTGAGTAATTAATTTTTGTTCAAAATAATATATATATTTGATTCGAAATGTAAAATATCAAGGTTTTAAAGAAGTACGATTTATATGAAATATATGATATTTATTTTATTGTAAAGGACAAAGAATAGACGATCATTCACATAAGCTTGAGTTTATCTACAGTCGATACAATGTTTTGGTTTCGTATCATTTCTGCATTATAGTCAAAATTTGTATTTTTCTAAGAACTTGTCGTACGTTTCTTGGCGCAATTGTTTGGACGCCTCCAAGGATAAACTCATTTATGTTATATTTTATGCATATTTACATGTACTCTGATATGTTCATTGCATGTAAATTTCTAGTCGGTCTCATGGGGATGCACACTTGTACCTTTCACATATGTACATGTATCCGGTATTGTTTAATATTAGGTGATCCCCCTTAATGATTTGTTATACATTTTACTTTATGTCAATCAAGTAAATGACTTTATCGACAAAACTGCATATCTGTGTTTGGGTTGTTTTTTACAGCTCTATCAGGCTGATATTTCTCATAGGAGGCATAAAAACTTTTATGTTACTCTGAATTTTTTTTTTTTTTTTTTTTTTTTTAAAGAAAATAGGGAAAATTTATATTCCTTAAAATCCTTTTTTTCTGATTTGAAGTAATTCAGATATTATATTGTCAGTAATATTAAAGTCCTATCCTTAAAATGACATGTATCTTTTACTTTTTACATGTCAAGGGAAGAAAACGAACAGTGATCGATGTAAAAAAAAAAATAATCATATTAATTTGTAAGAAAGATCTGAGGCACGAACTCCGAACTCCTGGAAATTCCAGAGGTTGGACAAGGTGTCTAGGTGGGGTATAATACCCGCCATGAACCCTGTGTATTGATAAGGCAGGCGGGATTTTCATTAGTCAATTCAAATTTTTAAACAAGCATGTCTTTATGATTGTTAAAAGGTTATAATTATATTTGCTAACAAGGTGATCATTACGATCATAAATTTTCAAAATACCGACTTTAATAGTATAAATCTTTTAACATTATATATATAATTTCTAAAAATTCTTGAAAAGTGTGGAAGTAGTACCCGAACAAATGACTCCATTCTATATGCAGTGTTTTGCAAAATTAAATGATTGAGTTCAATGATAAGTAATCAAAATCAAAGTACCATTCAAATATATATACAGTAATTGAACTTTAAATTTTAAAACCTCTTATCTTGAAAACTGTATGAGGAGTTGTTTGGAGAAACGCTGTGCCTTTTGTCTGCCGTCTGCCATTTTCACCATTTTAAAAACAGATTTCCTATAAAAAATGAAACGTTGATATTTTCAGTTTAAGCAAAATATTTCGTGTGGTTACCAAAGAGTAAAGACACTGTAAAAAGGGAAATGATTGCCATGATTATAAATTTTGTCTTGCCAAAGTCTTAAAGCTGCATAGACACAAATTTGAAGTTAATATCTTCTGTATAATTTATCACGACTTATATACATGTATAGTAATCGCATTTCACACGAAAATCAATTAAAAATCTTGAAAAAGATTGAAACTATAAATTTTTGGGATGGGTTTAATTGACACATCCTTGCACTTTCACAAATTTCGATTTTATGCTTAATAATTAGGAAAAGTGGTGATCTTGTTGTGGTTGTGTATTAATGAAAAATATTACCTGGTAAAACTTTAATTCAGAAAAATAATTATATTAAGAGTAGAAATGTTCGAAAGCAAAGCCCCTTCACAAGTATCGTCATTCCGCGCTTAGTGTTGTGTACAGAGTTTAGCAAATTGAAAATATCCGTGAAACATACGCAGTTTTCAAAAGCAGGGCCCGAGCTCTGTTATTGTTAAGGTTTACGGTTCACTGAGTGTGTTCAATTGTTAAAGTCTGCTCACTACAACTGCACGAACTGAAAATATACTATGTGTATGTTTTACTTTCGAACATTTCTACTCTGAATTTTCTTCATTATACTTTTAATATTTTTTCATTAATACACATTATACAGAAAATTTGAGAAAATATTAATTTCAAATCAGTGTCTATGCACCTTTAATGTAAAAAAAATCAATACCAATAGAACAAGAATTTTGATATTGTGTTCTTTATGTCCATATATTGCATTGATACAATCTCCAAAAAGATTATTTGAACACATTTTCATCTTTGCACGCTTTAGTCCAATGCCTACAATTTTAGGTTTAAAATAAAAGTTACGAACGTGACCTTAACAGACATGATAATACAAAACAACAGAAAAAATCCTAAGTTTATCGGAATTCGATACTAGTATTTTGCAGTCTGTACATTTGAGTTTATCATATATTTGCTATACTTAATTCTTTTAATACATAAATGTTTCGCTTTATGATATGAATAACCTAAATTGAAACTTAAAGTGATAAGTGTAGCAATTTTGATTTTAATGAACAATTTAGATTTTATCCAACCAAATAACTTAACCAAACAATTATCAGTACATGTACTAAACTGTCTTAAGTTGTATCCAAATGTATGATTTTAGTATACAGCAGATATTATGGTATAAAATTATTTTTAGATTGACTTGAGTATAATTAAAATATGTTTTTTCCGTATTTTAAAATATATAGACATGGGTAGTAAATATATAGGCCTATTTCGCATTACATGTAGTTGTATTGTAGACCAGTACTCTGTGCGAACCACTAAACATGACTTTGCTAATATTGTATTGTCCAGTTGTTTTACAGCTTTATTGTGCTTATTTAATCACAGGACTCTCTGATGGACCAGGGATTTGCAAAGATAAAGAGTAAGTACAAATTACATAATTAATTTGTAAATTATAAAAATGATAAACTTGTCATGATAGTGAAAATATGTATTTTCTTCTTCCGACCTCTGATGAGAGTGAATATAACTCCGGCATGAATCAGTTTTCAGTTTTTCAGTTTCTTTATTTCTTTAAGCCAACTGGCTCATCAGAGAATATTAATTAGAAAAAGAAAACATACAGAGAGAGTGAACGTAAAGAACAATACATGTAAATAATACTATACATCAATTTTACTTTTTCTTAAACATTATTGCAGCATTCAAAAATTTACCCAAATTTAAGAGATCTTTAATATTATTGGAACTTAACAGCTGAATTAATTTGAAGACACTTATTATAATAATACTTTTTCAAAAATTTCTTTCTTAGCTCAATATACAATGGACATTTCAAAATAAAATGAAATTCATCTTCTACATCATGGAGATTACAACATGAACATAATCTATTATTCTTAGGTATATTATGGTGTCGACCTGTTTCAATATTCAACGTGTGGTTCGATAACCTAAATTTTGTTAATAGCTGTCTAAATTTTTTGTCAACTAAGGTTTTGTTAAATACCACTGCAAACAGAAATTGTCAATTAAATGTTGATATAAATTACCTTTTGGAGAGTTTGATATATTTTCTAATATACGGTAGTTATGTTCCCCAAACGAAGTTGGGGAACATATTGTTTTTACTCTTTTTCTTATTATTATTATTATTATTATTATTATTTTTCTTCTTCCTGGGAAAATTTTGTCCACGAGTGATCTTGTAAACTACACATCTGACTTAGGTGAAACCTTTTTAGGGTTAGTAGGCATGTTATGTAGAGTTGCCAAACAAAGGTCATTTTGCGCGCACGTGCTTGCAAGAGCGCGCACGTGCAATAGGTGAAATTACCAATATAATGGATATTGCCGTAACTTTTCTATTTTTTGATGAAATTTTTGAAACTCATAATGTAAGGATACATTAGTAGTATAAACAAGATAGCATGGTCAAAATAGCAAGATCTCACGCGCATGCACGTGCGCTTCGCTCTGATTGGCTGAAACTAAAGTCTCAATAACTTTCTTGTTTCTTGTCATAATCCTTTGAAATTTTGAACATAGTCCTACATTATGAAGATCTACCGCATGATATATAAGAATTTTCATGAAAGCATGCGCATGTGCGCGTGCTGCAAGCTGATTGGCTGAAACTTTAAATGGCAATATCTCCTTTGTTTTTTGACGAAATTCTTTGAAATTTAAAATATAGTCATGCATTAGGATATCCTACAAAATGATATAGAACAAAAATCATGAAATCACGCGCATGCACGTGTGCTGCAATCTGATTGGCTGAAACTTTAAATGGCTATTTCTCCTTTGTTTTTTGACGAAATTCTTTGAAATTTAAAATATAGTCATGCATTAGGATATCCTACCAAATGATATAGAAAAAAAATCATGAAATCACGCGCATGCACGTGTGCTGCAATCTGATTGGCTGAAACTTTAAATTGTTATTTCTCCTATGTTTTTCGATGAAATTTTTTGAAATTTAAAATATAGTCATGCATTAGGATATCCTACAAAATGATAGAAAAAAAAAATCATTAAATTACGCGCATGCACGTGTGCTGCAATCTGATTAGCTGAAACTTTAAATGGCTATAACTCCCTTGTTTTTCAACCAAACAGGATGGGATTTAGAACATAGATAGATGTAAGGGACTCCTACAAGAAGGTATGATCATCTTGCACGTGCACACACGTGCGTGCATTTGAAACGAGTATATTTAAAAATACTCTTGAATGAGTGATTTTTATTACTTTTGGACTGAATGCTTTAATATATAGTATATTAAAATATTAATAGTGTAGACAAGATGATATGGTCATAACGCACATGCATTCACATGCGCTTGGGTGCAATGCTGAAAATTGAATATAATTGGTATCCTTCTGGGAAAGCGATGTAAAAGTCAAAAATGCACAGAGTTTGTCTATTTTAATGAAGCTTACAGGGAACATGGCACCGAAAGGGAGTTGGGGAGCGTTTGGGGAACATCTGTAACGGTTCCCGTTACAATTAGCACTAGTTTGCTTTGAAACATCTAAATGTCGTTGTTTTGCAATGTTGTAAGTTCTATCATTTACAATTGTAGATTAATTTCCGTCCAAAGTTGGCCTAGGCCTAAAAGGGATAATTCTTTTTTTAATTTGTAAAATCCATTTGTCATTTTGTAATACGATACTTTCATAACAGGTTTTAAGAATGCAATTTTCAGTTGTTCTCAATTTGATCCAATATTAAATATTCTAAATTTCATTGTAACTGCTAGTGGAAAATGCCCGAGCTCTGAATAAAACAAACTGTTTGAGGTTTTCCTCCCCACACCAAGAATATTCTTACAAAAATTTAAATGTACCTTTTCTACATCAGAACATCTAGGAAAACCCCATATCTCAGTTCCATAAAGTAATACGCTGCATACATAAGTATCAAAAATTGAACATTAAGTTTCTACATTAAATTCATGCTTCTTTAATTTACTTGAAATAGCAAACATAGCTTTTCTTCCTTGTTCAGCAGCATGTTTCTGTGTTTTTAAAAATTTTCCATTAAAGTTAAATAAAATACCTAGATATTTAAATTCATTCACAATTTCTAATTCAGCATTATTATAGAACCAGGATTCGTTATTACGTACTTTACCACCATTTCTAAAGACAACAATCTTTGTTTTTGTTACATTAACAGAAAGGCTCCATTCTTCAGTATAACTGTACAGTGTGTTTAACATTTTTGTAAGCCTTTTGGAGATTCAGCAAAAATAACCATGTCGTTTGCATACATGAGTATGAATAAATTTAACATCTACAAATCAATATATGGACAGTTATCTGATATAAAACCAACCTCAAAATAATTTAAAGATTGTGAAAATAATATTGGTGATAATGTTTCCCTTTGCATTAGACCAATGTCATTTTGAAAGTAATCACTGAGAAAACCGTTGTATTTAACACAACTTTTAACATTATTGTTTAGAGATTTAATTATCTTTAACATTTTACATTGGATGCCTAAATGAAATAATTTAACATTTTACATTGGATGCCTAAATGAAATAATTTTTGGTATAATTTTATCCTATCAACAGAATCAAATGCTTTTTGAAAGTCAACAAAACAACAATATAATCTTTTCTTAGTAGAGAGGTACTTATTTGTAAGCGATTGCAGAACAAAAATAGCATCATTTGTTGACATCCCTTTACGGAAGCCAATAATCAATTACTGATTTTTAATTGAAAATTAAAATAATTACACGACTAATTTTGATTTTCAAATAAAAATCAGTAAACAACATTATATATTCAACTTCAGTGGGACACAAAGATGTTGCACAAATTATCGTTTTAGACAAGATGCAGTACGCCAATTCTGTGACCGTAAGTTGCATTTTATTTCTCACTATATATACTTAATAATTTTTTTTAGCTTTTTCCATGACGTTATATAGATTTCCTGATTTGTAGTGTTTAATTGACGTTTGAACTCGAATATCATGCCTTATCTCCTTTTATTCATTTCAAGGAAAGTTGCATGCTTTACTTGAATTATTTCTTTATTTCAATGTAAAAGGTGATAATAACGAGCAATCATCGATCTCAAATGAATATATATAATGTCTATGGTATTTTTGTACTTGTGGGGACATGGACAGACAATTTTTATTGGATGAATAAACGCATCGCAACATCGTCTGCCAGAAAATTTCATGGGAAAATGAATGAGTACTCGTATAACATATGTAAAAAAAAAACATTCCATTGACATTTTTACGCTCGAGCAGTTTTTTTCATCTAATTTTGCATAAAGGTAGTTAATTTTTCATTCGTATCTGAAAAGTCCTTAGGGAAAAACAATTGAAGTATGATATAATGTAAATTCTTATTTTCACACATAATAAAAGTTAATATAAAAATGAAAAGTCTTGATAGTTGACTTAGAAAGAAAAACAGCTTTTTATGGGTTTTTGTTTGTTTGTTTGTTTGTTTCGGTGAGGGGTTGATTTTTTTTTCTTTGCTCCAATCTGTTCCTAGATCGGATGCTTTCAAAAGCTTATAAATTCGTAATATGTTCAGAAAATCATATTTATTTAATATATTTTAAAACTTTAATACATAGGCAATAATTTGAATTATATTATGAATTTTCTTTAAGTCTTTGATTGTTTAAAATTTGAACTTAAATTCATTGTTCAGTGGTAATTTTTTGAAGCAGAAAAGAAGATGTTTTCATACTTCACCATTCCGCCAAAAGTAGTCCCTGCTTAATTTCAAACTAAGTTAAGCTATTCTGCTTCAAATTTGTATAATAATGAAAAAGAAAGAACATTTTGACCTTTTAAATCTTTATATCTTTAAATATATAAGACATATGAGCAACGTACTTTTAATATTTCTATTCTGAGACCAGACAGTAACTGTTCTGTGACTGAGACAAGATATACAAATAGCACTACTTCTAGACACTAAGTCGTCAGCAGCTGCTCTAAACAGAGAGATAATACCTACAGACTTCATGATGCAGGATTACAATGTACGTGCCAGAAGACCCGTTGTGCGCCCACATTTGACCGTGGAACATCGCAACCGTCGATGTCAGTTTGATCAAGACCATATCAATTTTGACCATTATCATATCCGAGTAGCTTAATGGACTGAAGAATCTAGATTTTGTTTCTGGATTTCAATGATCGTCGCAGGCGTGTATGGAGGAGGAAAAACGAGAGATTCAAGAACTGTTTCGTGAACATGACCGGTTTTTGGGTCAGCCATGGTTTTGACTAGTATCAGTTACAACGGCTCAACAGACTTTTATGTCATAAGGAATTGATCACTAGCATGTGCCTGTTACAGGGATGAGGTTTTTGCACCTATCGGTAGACCTTACACCGGTCCCACTTCATTTCCATGAATGACAATGCCAGGCCTAATAGTGCAAGAGTGGTCAGCCAGTATTAAGAAGGAAAGGGTGGATTGGTCAGCAAATCACCTGACCTTAATCCCATAGAACATGCATGAGACATGCTTCAGAAGCAAATGTTACAAAGGCAAATCAGCCCAACACGCTCCCTGAACTTGATTTTGCTTTTTTAGGGAGTGGTCAAGGATTACAGGGAATAACTGCCGAAATTTGATCAACAGTTATTTCCTCTTGAAATCCTGTATTGATTTTCTTTTAGTTTTGAAATTACATGTTCAGAGGTTTACCGTAAAAAAATTATTATTGTTTATTTATAACATCTCATTTGTTTCCACCACATTTACAAAATATGTTACCAATAATAAAATTCTCTAGTTGGCCCTTCACTTTTTTCATAATTAAGCTTGTGAAGTGGGTACATATGGCGTTAATTGTACAGGAGGACTGTGTAATTATGGATTTTATGGTTTTGGGTGCTCATTTGAATGCAACTGTCTACCCGACCAATATTGTGATAGAAAGGTTGGCTGTGTCAATCAAACACAGGGTAAGAAATCTCTTATAAACCAACAGATGATTTCTTACATGTGCAATCAATTGCTTCTTTTAAATAAATCCAGATAATTGCAAATTTCTTTGGAAGAAAAACATTTGAATTGTTTTATGTAACAAGTGTATTGCGTTCTAAGTTTTCATACTTTAAAAGTTTTAATTTCTGAATTAAAGATATGAAAAAAATATCTTCTTGCTAATTACTAGTACTTTTCTGACTTTGTGTAAATCTCTTCTTTTTTTACTGGAATTAAACAAAAAACGTTTTAAAAAGAAACTTGTTCGATTTTGCATTATCTATCTTAACCCTTAGACTCAAAGAGTGTTGGAATGGGTGTACAACAACGGTCATACACGATTACAGTTGTTGCTATTACAATGGGAGTGTTTCTCAGTGTCGGTTCAATTTTATCCATCATTGCTTTCTTTTACAAGTACAGGTAAGTAAGATTTCAACTCTACATGATATTTATGAATACTGAGTATGTATATCTACTGACTAAGTAATGTAAATAAAAAAAGGGATTCCTGAAGATGTAGTGGGATTTGCGATGTACAGAGATTAAATAACTGTTGAATAGTGGAACGCAATCGTTCATTACATTTAGTTTAAGACTTCTAAGATTAAGGAAACTTTCTGTGTCATGCATTATAAGATTAATTAATTGACATAAATGTGGTTGTAAACTATACGTCCATCATCATTTAAAAAGTTAAATTCTGGTTTATTAATATTTATTCTTGTGAAGAAAGAAAATCTTCGATTGTTCTCACTTGATGCATAATACTTTACAGATTAATTTTTCTTCATGAGTATTTGACAAGTAAGTACTAGTACTTGAATGCACATTGTAATGGTAGAATACAATAAAATTTCAAAGAAAGACAATCTAGTAGAGGAAATGTATGCCATTCCAGTCCCTTACTTTAAATAAAATTCAAAGAATGTTTTAAATAACTTTACAATTACTAATATTTATAATAGTTCTAATTATAATTCTAATTAATGCTAGGCGAAAAACAATTACTTGTTTCTATTTTGATCATGCGCAGATCTGATCCTAGCTGGTGCACAAAATATAAAGATTTTATAAAATAGGGTGGCTCTGAATTTTGCTTTGTGTTTTGCAAAATTTAAATTGTGTCCCAATTGAAAAATAGAAAGTTTGGAAATTGACACATTTTATGGCCTTACTGTTGCATTGTGTGCCGTATAATTTATGAAATTACTCATATTTTGTAAATTGGCAGAAATGGCAAAAGTTGTGCACCATCCTTATAAATAACCAAAATAAGGGGGCTTTTTTGTTGTTTGCTGTGGAACTGTGGAATTACAATAACTTGTTTTGTTTAATCATTAGTGGGAAATTAACAAGACGCTAGTTTAACAATGAGGATTTTTTTATGAATAAAAACGTATTAAAACATTCCAAAAGTTTTATTATAAGATACTTTCAAATGATATTAAAAAAATTATTTTCTTTAAGTTCTACAGACAAACCGAGTTGGAGAAAACCATACAAGAAATGAATTAGGGGATTCCCAGGATGAATATTCTCAAATGGCAAGAGGCTCTCACGACTATAACAGAATTTTTCCAAACAGAATTAATGTACACTCCAAAATCAACGTTACAGACGAGGAAGACATTTATGATCAAGTTGGTCCTGTTACCTTAAGTCAGTCGGAAGAGTCTTAAGGCAGGGTAGAGTTAAAGTATTACCATTGAAGAAAGCATCTACAAAAGGTGTTGAAGCCATCTTTAACAAAATATTGGGAAGCACTCTCCCGACTGACTGAATAAAAATGACCTATACTCCAATTTTATTCATTTAACAGTGTTCAAGGACATGATTATTTTTCTTTTTATTCCTCTTGTCTCGTCAACAGATATGTGAAATTTTCTTAGAAAAATGATTTTCTCAATCACCTACCTACCGACCCATTAATTTTACCATGAGTCGGGAAAGGGCAAGCAAACACCATTTTTAAGATGGTCTGATGTTCATATAACAAAACAAATTCGAAACATTCGACAGATTTATCAGTAAATTTTGAATAAAAATAAACTAACAGAGTATTTATGGGAATGAGCGAAGACAAAACACTGCTTACAACGAAGTTATATCATTTAACATTGACTGATTGACTTGACTACCCCCCTCGAGAATTTTTCACTCATATAGAGACGTCATCACATGCCCGTGGAAATCTTCAAAATTTGTCATATACTTGGCACCCAGGGATCCTTTTCGTGCCAGCACCCATTGTGACACGGTACAACTGTTTATACGATCTCATCCGATGGACCGGTTTCCATGTCCCACTGGGGGATTCGGATCAACTCCTTACCTTGCGACTCTAGTAGAGCAGACGCTCTCACCACTGCGCAATACGAGCGACGAACATTTTTAACAAATTCTGCTTCTAATGAATACAAAATTTATGTCAGTACACTGAAAATTTAAGTTAGTCACCATGACCTAAAAAAATAATCATATTGATTGTCCTCCAGATGAGGGTGCATTTAGTCAATTAGACAATGTGTTGAGCTCATTTTGACGACTCGAGAAAAATCACACTGACTGACTCGATAGTCTACCTTGACTAATTGAAAGTCACCATGAGTACACTATAACGATTTTATTTGACTGTATTCTTGTCATAATGATAGATTCCGATATTCAAAGTGATTATCATTTCATATCAAAATGACTTTCAATTAGTTATATTTCTAGGCATTTTGACGATATTGGAAATCATGATGACGATGCACGTCAAATCATTTTGATTATCACGCATCAATGCCCTTCAGATACAAAATATAACAATTATACAACTAAAATTTGAACTATTTATTATAAAATTTCATAAATATGGTTATTTCATGCACCAAATAAACACAAATAATAAACTGATCATCTGAAAAAACATAAGATTTGGATAAAGACATTGTAAAAATTTAAAAGAGACAGACACCTACATATATAGCATACATAAATATTTATATATTTTCAAGCAAATTAGTTTTACTGTTTGTAAATGATTTCTAATCAATCAAAGAAATAACTTCAGGAAACAGTCTCTCGTTGCACCCTTTCAGTTGTTGCTTTGTTTTCCTACCTCAGAGGAATATATTTACTGGTTGTTTTCTTCTTTGATCATTACAAATTCTTTTTCACAGGTCCTGCAATGAAGAATAGTCTTTATAATTTACTTAATTTACGTATTTAAGTTGCTTGATGGCAAAAGTAAAGTATATGAAAACAAAATTTACTTATACTGAAAGGAAACCAAGATATAAATTTAGTTAAATACTAGTAGCTATTTATGCAGTATTAAGAAGAAAATAACGGGTACCTTTAGTCGTTTAATACATACAATTAAAATGACTAAAAAATTACGTTTACCTTAGCAAACATGGCACAAGTGAATGAAATCATCATCAGTTCTGTTTTCTTCTTGTTTGGCTGTTTTCGTCAGAAATGGGTTAACTACAAACCATTGTGATTTTATTTTAAATGCCTTTAACATATACATGTATTATAAATAAAAAAAAATGGAATAATACGAATAATATTTGGTGAAGCAGGCCAGTATAGTAAGTGGAGAGTTAGTACATGTACATAAGGGACTAGTCGATTTGTATTTTCTTTTATAAAATAAAATGTTAAAAAATAACAAGTTCTATGTAAATCACCATTATACTGAAAATATAAGCTATCAGTACGTGTAATCCTACCTTATTTCTTCTATTCATGGTAACATCTTCGTGTACCTAATGTGGTTTTCATCTTGTCTATATTCGTAACAATGCATTGTATTTTGATTTGTTTGTCCATTCAGTAGTAGTTGAGAGTCCATGCCATACTGTGAGTTGTAAAAGAATAATACCTATGTAATAATCGTTGAATTTTAGACCAAGTTCGATTTGAGCTGTTTGCATTAATTGAATATGCAAAAATCTGCTTGAACACAATCAACCCACATCCTAACCTACATGTATCATAATAATGTGAAATACAACAATTATTGATGAAAAATATCGAGTACTTTGTTTATTACAATATTATTTCTCTGTAGAACATTTTTACGAGTTGATGGCATCAACTCAAGTTATGGTAATGGTAAGGGATTCCCCATGTATCGAAACTAATCACATTTTCGTTTGAGTATTTTGCATACAGATTCTTGTATAATATTGGTTTATTTACAATATTCATGATCTACAGAATAAGAATATGTTTCCTGATATGATTTGAAGTGTTTATAAACTTAAATGCTTATAATTTTATTTTTTGGAATTTGTGTCAATCCGCGAGAGAAAATAGTGCAAAGGGGCATGCAGTCAAAAATTGTGACATGTCGTGCAAACAAAGTTTTGATTTTTAAGTCACTTTTAAGTAACTTATTTTAAGTAATTTGAAAATAGATTTTGAGAGAAAATTTACACAATTAAATATTGTGCAAACCAGACTGACGTGTTAGTGGTATATAAATAAACTAATCCTTGCGCTGATCCAGTATGCTAGTGACCAGTGCAATTTTCCCGCGATAACTAGTGATGAAGTGTTTATATATAGAACACAACTTATGTTTGTAAACAAAGCGAGAAACACCTAGTTAAGATAGTCGAAGTAAATCATATATTAATCTGAAAGGGAAGAAATGAGCTATTCCAGTTGACAAAATATTTTTATGTAAATGCCATTATTTCTTGTGCAAACAATAAAAGAACTACTGTCTTCCACAATTTAGATCTGTGTCACAGCAAGCTTTAAATACAGTAAAGGTCACTTATAACATGCCTGTGATTCTTATCTTATTGTCTGCGCTACTCTGGACAGAGAGTTCCTTTACTATATCCAGCTGTGTCTTACTATCAGATGCTGGCAATGTGATACAGTGAATTTAAAGTACAGAAGACAGTAAAAAAAATAATAACCAAAAAAAAAACCATACAGAAAGATTAAATTGGGTGTTATTCATAAATAAAATGAGAAATGTTTGTTTATAAATGTTAATCAAGAGACTGAAAAAATCAAATAGATATTCAATAGTAAATAGATTATGTAAACGATTAATATACCATGCCATTGTGATAAAGTTTTAGTCTTCAGTCAAAAAGCCAAAAAAATTTAAAATATTAATCCTTCATGACTTTGTCAATGAAAGTCATGTAAATGAATTACAAAAGCGCTAAATTGAACGAAATGAAATATTACATGCGCAAATCAATTAACTGAAGTCAGGTAGATATATATTTCAAGAGTGTCTGAACCAAACGGAAAAAAAAACTCCATAAAATTAAAATGTTCATTTCAACTATAAAAGTCAAAAAGCGTTGAATTTTAAGAGCAGCTAAATCGGGAGAATTGTAGTATTTATTTTGCATATCAAAGACCATACAAGACAAGGAGTTGAATTTCACGAGTGGCTAAATAAAAAAAAATATCAAATATACAAGCAAATTTTGAAAGACGAGGAGCCGAATTTCAATAACCATATTAAACAAATCAAAATTTTGAATTTTGTAATATGCATATCAATGAAAATAGGGGATTTGAAATTTAAGAGTGGCTCAATCACGAGAAATAAAACATATTGATGTGCACTGAAAATGTTCAAATTATTTGTCTATTTCTGAAAATAGAGAAAATATTTGATGTGCATATTATTTTGCATATTAATAATTTTATACATATGCGCTCTTTGTAAGTTATAATTCCCTATTTTATTATTGTTGAAAGTTGGTCCTCTTAGTTTGAAACATTTGTGTGAAAAGCTGCTTTATTTATTTTTTTCATCAGAGCACATAACACATATAACCCAAATATGTATCAGTGACCTCAACTCATTTTAACAGTAAGTAGTTGATCCTTACATCGTGCGTTCGAATCCTAGTATGGGATGTGGCGACCGGTCCTTCAGATGAGAACGTATAAATCGAGGTCCTGTGTCGCAGTATGTGCTGGTACAAAAAAAAGATTCATCACTGATCAATGGCCGTAAAGTGCCGAGCATAGGGCAAAATATGCAGCTCTACATTGGCAAGTGGTGATGCCTAGTCATATGAGTAAAAATTCTCGAGAAGGATGTTAAACAACTTACAAACAATACCATCAACTCGTAGCAGTACTTTCAGTACTTTGATTTGAATAAGTTTTTTATAGAATTATTTGTCTAAAACAAGAAAACAACAAAACATGACTTACCATCACTTCGTGTTTTCCTGGGAGGAAAATGGCGACCGACGCTATTGTTTCTTCCCGCCAATAAATATAAACAAAATGACCAGTCACAAGTCAAAGTTGACCAGAGACTGGTAATGTTGAGGAAACAGATAGTCAAATTATGTATTGACTAACTGAACGGAAGAAAATGACTTCAAATCTGGTCAACGTGACAAATTTATGTTTTCAGTGTAATAACGGGGCGAAATTGGGTCCCATGGGGATTCTTAATAGACTGCTTGAAAACCTTGTCTCCAAAAACCTGAAAGATATTGTTAATAAATGCTTTTGCACTAGCATGTACAGATAAGGAAAAATATCAAATCTATTTTCAAAGTCACTATATTTTGTTTATCAATGATCTCACTTGCTAATTTTAATTTTTTATGTAGTTGTTTTTGTCATTCCGTGGATCATTGCAGTTTTGTATCAAACTCCAAGTTACCATTCAGGTCCTTAGACCACTATTTGTTTTTATGTTAATAAAAAAGAAGTTTGAATAATATTTTTATTTCTATTTCATGCCAATATAAGCATACCAACGATTCTTTTCCTTTTAAAATTATATCGAAATGCATTGACAGTAACATTAGAGAAAATAAAAAGACCATTTACTTGATACAAAATAAGCTTGGACAATTGATTGCAATATTTTCTAATTCCATTTACAGAAAATATACATGTACATATTAATATATAGATTTCATGGAAAGTCTTCAATTGAAAGGTATTTTAAAGTCAAAATATATAGAGATAAAATTTTATAATTTCTAAGTTGTCTCTGATTATTAAGCATCCTCAAACTATTTATATGATATCTCGCTTGTGGTGAAATAAATTCACAACATTTTACTTCGGACAACTGCTCACACATCTCTGAAGCATTTTAGCACAGTTGAACGAACAAGCTGTACCGAACATGCCTTGTATTCTTTTGCAGCCATTATCGCAGATATCGAAGAAATCGCCACATCGACATGTGCATGTGTTTCTTTGAAAGAATATGCTACAGCCTTCGGCAAGAGACACCAAAGCCAAAACCAAAAAAATGCGAAGGATCATTGTCAAATCCTGAAATAGAGTAAATATCATTTTTTTTATTCATCTGCTAATCGCAAATGTACAATGTACTATTCAACTGCGCTCCCGAGCTTTGGAAACTAGGTACATTATATTTTTTTTGCTGGAATGCGCACGCTCGATTTTACTAAGTGGTATTCTTGAGAAATATTTGCCAGTTTCATAAACTATTGATATCTGAAAACAAGAATATTCTCAGTGTTGTCGTTTTTTTAAAAGGAAACTTGCAAAAAAAAAAAAAGGAATCTTAATTGCTGCAGTTTCATAAAAATCAATTATTTTCTAAGATTTACAATAAAACGATCCCACCTCTGAAGTTTTGGAGATCCATGTTTGCTCTGCTTCTATTTTGTACATGTATTGTTTTATTAACTTGTTATCTTGAATACTGTTCATTTTCCATCTGTTTCATCTTAGCATTTCTTAATGTTAGAAAATTTAGACATTGTATATACATGTACGCATTAGTTCTACTTATTGTTCAAACCATTGTTATTTATCTGTACGCCACACTTTCTTTTAATATACTTGTTAGTATAGACTTACGTTAAATATTGGCATATATTTCTATTGCTGACACGAAGAGCACATGAGTGAACATAAGAAATTAAGAACCAGTGGAATATGCATTTTTCAAAGTTGTAAAAGCATTTTTAAAGGTGCAATACATATCGATTAGAAGACATGCACATTGGTGTATGCATTAATCGATATGATTATTTGTTGTTTAACGTCCCATTCAAGAATTTTTCAATTATATAGAGACGTGATCATATATCTGTGAATGACTTCAAATTTAGACAATCACTCGGCACTCGGGGGCCACTGAAGAGTGAGGGTTCTTTATTGTCCCCTATCGATGGAACTATCTTGAGGGTGATTACCTACATTTGAATTATAGATAACACATAAATACCAAAAATGATTTTCTGGTGAAAGAATTACAGAAAATTTATGTCTAGTTAAATGTACTTAATTATTTTTCAAAAGAGAGAAAGTATAAGAATACGGGTTAAAACTAAAAACAAAATAATAAACATTTTATATTATTTGAAATCTTGACAACTTCGAAAAGTTCTGCTTTATTTGATTTGAAAAGTAATATGAAAGTGAGAAACAGAAATTATTTAAATTACTTACCTGAACAAAGGTCTGCAAACAACAGTGTGGACAAGGGTTTATGAAACTGAAGCATCAGCAGATCAGCTTGATTATTTATATCTTTCCCCTGGCTTATTCATTGGATACAGAGTAACACGTGTCTGCGTATGTTTAACCAATTCACTACAAGTTTGGATAAGCAAAAACATCCGCATTAAGGTGGCTCATTACATACACAGTTTATTTTAGATTTCAATACAGCACCACTTATAATGTAGATGTCAAATATCAAGATGGGGGTATTGATATCATAAATATTTTTAAAAGAATTTTTTAGTTTTTGTCTAATTTTAAAGAAATGTATCATTTCAAGTTTATTATTAACAGAATTTCAGAACTTTCAGTGTCAAATGATGGGCATCTTCTTAAAACAAGTACACAGAGTGAAAATACCTCATAATACCTAATAATAATTTTATTAGAAAAAATAATTTTCTCCTAAAAAACAATTAATATCATTATCTTCATAATATATGCATAAAACATTAAGAAAATGAGTTCTGAAGAGACAAGGAATGTATTTCAATGAATTACATGTTTCAAATTGAATACAGAATGTTTAAACGAAATGAAAAATCCAATTTAAAAAATATTTGGTATAAAAAGTCCACTTTCAAGAGTTATCTTTCCTAATTACCCAAGACTCAAAACACTAAGGAACGTTTGAATTACATCTAAAATTCAGAACAAAGCTTTAAATTGCCAGAGTATACATTTAAATCAATAAAGCAAATATATAAATTAACACCAACACAGTAAATAGAACAAGTAAATAAATTTTTAATTTCAACAAGGTTGTGGATTTTAACTCAAATTTCCTCCATACAAACATGTCATTGATTGATAGAGCTCACTGCATGCATCGCTATGAAATTGACATTACTTGTTTGGCGAAGATTTGACTGTTGTTTTCTTTTGTTTCTGCTTAAAAGCAATTCTTCTTGGTTAATGCATAATTGTCATCTCTCATGAGAGATGACACATTAAGTTTGATTTCCGGATGTGAGGCCCCAGTGTAAGCAGCCATTAATAAATCGGCAATCCTCGGATGATTACGCTCGTGCGGCGCACGAACTATCCGAGGAGCACCGAGTGGTCACTTTGATGATGATGCGATTTTCTAAATATAGAGCGGTAAACAATGAGCGATCCAAACACTGAAAAAGAACAGGGCTGCACAGGAATCACAGAGGGTCAGACACACAGGATCGCCTGCTGGTTAATTGCATGGTGTTCAAAATATATGTACTTATTTAATCATCTACATGTATACATGTAGGCTACTGATGATCGATGGTCTGCACCAGATGGAATATTCTAACCAGGTCAGTGCGTAGAATAAATCAAAGTACATGTACTTAAAGTACTGGGAAGCGCTAAGCATATTGATTTGAAATTCATCAGAATTATTTTGAATTCAAATTTCCTGTTCTATTGAAGTTTAAGCAATATGTTGAAAGTGCGAGAGCGCTAGGGCGAGCACAGTTGTTTGGTACATAATCAAATCATTGAGTCCTGAAAACTTCCCGTTTGATTATGAAATTCAACATTGTCTCATGCTTTTTTATTTTAGGCATTTTACATATTCTTCTTAATTCTGTCAAATTAAAAGATCAATCAATTTCATATGCATAAGATTTCAAGAAAATATTTCTGCGTGTAAAATATTTTCTTTCCCCCATCGCCTTGTAGGAATCTATTAGAGGTAATATTTGCGTATAAATTGCAATCTATTGGAAGGGAGATGGTTTTCCGATGATATTTAGAATCTAAATGTAGCTCTACATTTGGTTGAAAATGTATATTTTGAAATAAATTTGAACACTTGTCACTTGAAAATGTCGCCAAAATTCCTCTCATTTGTGTTCAACACTGTTCATGAAATGAACATCCGTAGAATTAACGCACTTTTTGCCAAAGATACATTTAATAGGTAAATATACCTTTGAGTATAAATATATCATAATTATTCATCTTTCGATGCTATCCTGATTTTCAAATCCATGGTTTATGGCGTGTTTGCAGTAACATTTGTGTTGATATCACAATATGTTTTAATCATTTGTAAATATTACTTTTTTACAATAAGAAAAATGACACTATTCTTCTTTGGAAAATCATTAAACCCCCTAAAGCTTTTTTGACTATTGTTGAAATCTAAAATGCTTCAATATTTTTACGGACGCTTGATGCTTTACACCACTCTTTACTTGTGTTTGTATGATTTTCACTACCATGCAAAACATGCTGAGAGAAAAATTATATATTTACAGCATTGTTGTGCTAGTTGAAAATGAATACTGAAAATAATTGCTCATAATTTTTCTGCCATATGAATGATAAATAATTCAAGAGACCAAGAAAGAAAATACATGTACAGTATTTATCTCTATTATCAATAAATCTTCATGAAGGTATACACCATTGTTTTACACTGTTTTTAATTAGTCTTCATTAAGAATCGGCAACACAGCTGAGGCACATTTTTACATAAAACTATTTCTTCCTTTGTTTCCTATTTTATTTATTAAACTGTTTGCTTAACATTTTACTAGCCATATTCCTGTCCATTGCTAAGAACGTTAATTAAGGTTTTTACATCTTTCGCCATATCCTGCTTACTACACATACGATTTTAAAGCAAAATTTTTCAAGAAATAAGTTTCACTATTTGAACGGATTCGTTGAAAACACAGCCACCACATATCCTACATGTATGTACAGCCAGAAACTGTCTTTCCTTTCGAATTATTTACATATGTTTTACCCATATGATACAAGTATAGGGTACAACACTTACACAAGTAAAGACGTTAAAAAGACAGTCCATGGATGCATTGTAGTCTGTTACTAATTGATACTTAGATGCAAAAATCAACTTCACTGATAGCTATCAGCATGGTGCAAGGTTTTAATAGGAAAGCTTGTATTAGTTACATTGCCTGAAGTAAGGGTCTAGAAGAAAAAAAATAATAGTTTATATGGATATAAGTTAAATAGAACACACCATATTATGTAAGTAGTACAAAGTTTCAATTTTATTTATTTTTACTGAACACTAGTAACTTGCTTCCATTTTGAGATTTAAAACTTAATTATTAAAATCCCTTTTGAGTTCTAAATTATGTACTCATTAAATCACTATATTACATGTACATGATAAATAATATACTGCTTTTAATTAAGTATTTGCGCCATAGATACAGCAATTGTTAGCTACATGTTACAAAAGTAATGTGTTTCGACATGATTTAAATGAACTACAATGTATACAGAAGAGCATGATAAGAACTGCTCTTATCTACTAATTGTGGAATATTTATTTACCTTACTAATTACCTCATATTACTAGAAATGCGCGTAACACAGCATTGCACTTAAGTAGCATAAAGAGACTCGGGGATTTCCAGTTGCACATTTTTAGAATAACAAGTGGAGTTATCTAACTTGCTTATAGTGGCGCTGGATTGCGAACGGAAGTAGATTTACGCTGACAGAAAGCGCTTTGCACTGCGCTTAGCGCTTAAAAATCAGCAATGATCTGCCGAGGCGTGGATCCAGGAATTAACAAAAAAACAACATCAAAGTTAATACATTTACATTTAGTACAATAAACTGCTATGAATTGAAAATTGTCGAAATCTTTTTTATGGTAGTCATTCTAATTGATTGCCATTTTTCCAAAAAAAAATACCTGTATGAGGATAAGCGGAGACAAGAATATATTTGAAAAACTACGAGCATTGGAAGAAAGCTCACAAAGATTATAATCGAGTATTTTCTTGAATACCTACAGTTTTCTTTTTAATGATATATAATAAAAGAACTTGCAATCATTTTTATGCAATTTTCAATTGTATTAATGGCCAAAAAAATCATCAAATCACTTTTTATATGTTATTGAAATGAAGCCAAAATTAAAATATATTCCTGAAACAGTCGTAAATTCAGGGTTGGCAAATTGGGAATTTTTTTTCAGATAATTCGTGAATGCTTTATTTTATCTGATATCATTTAAATTTTACTATTGAATTACCTCTATTTAAAAGCGCTAAGTGGGCTTGGTCAGCTGCTCTTACTATTTTGAGTGTGTTTTTAAATAAATTGACACATACAAATGCATCTAAAATTCTTTTAGTTATAATAATATTACGTGATTTTAAAATACATTCTCAGAAAAATATTAATTGCTTATGGATTCTATCTGAATAGTACGAAGGTATAAAATGAAAGGCCCATTCATTCATTCATTTCATTTATGTTTAGCATATTTAAAATTGATATCCAAATTTACTTGTAAAAATGTAATTATTCCTAAGTTAGAAACATGCATATGAAGAAGATTATATTCATTTCACGTACTAAAGTATGAGAATACGTGTCAAACAAACGTGTCCCAAAATTAGTAGTTTTAGGATTTTCCAGATAAAAGAGGTTTCTAACCACGATTTATATATATTTCAGTGTGAAATACTTAAGCATGAATCGTGATATTATTTAAAAAATTTCAGAAGAATATATTTTCTTCAAATCTGAGTCCCAGCCCGGCCCTTTAACCTTTTACTGTTGTAAAGGCATGTTCACTGGCGATCACTGCAAGTCCTCTCCCTTATCCAATTTTTTTCTTTTAGTATAGTCATGTCTTCCCCCAAAAAATGGTTTTTCAAAAATAATCAAAAAGTTTAAACCTTTCCTTCCCATCTAAAACATACGATTTTTTAGAGTTTGAAAACTACCTTTTTTCCTGTTCAATATCTAATTACCATTCCCCTGAAAATAAAAAAAATCTTTCTTTTATAGAAAAATGTTATATTCCACTGTTTATTCTTTGACACAAATGGAGCCAAAGAGATGAAATTTCAGGCTTTCTGGAAAGCCAAACTTGTGAATCCGTCACTTTGTTTTCACTGTTTATAACACCGCATGTTTCATCTATTTTTAAAGCGTTTTAAAGGTCAGGGTCATATTATAGAGGTACCAGTACAACTCGTCCCCAGAGGAAACCGGTCGACACAATGGAGGTTTATTTTTTTGTGTAGTACGTCATCAAAAAGTGGTGTAATGAGCCTCCTTAATGTGTACAAAATCACTCAACTACTTATTTTGAAATACATTGTAAACCTAAGCTAAAAAATATGGGAAAAAATAGCCCAAAATAATTTTGAAAAATCATAACATTAAAAAAAATATTGTGCCTGTTTATATTTCTAGGAAGGCTAAAACTATTCCTTTCCTTGTTCATATTAATTTGTGACAGAACTATTGCAAATGCAGGTTTAAATCTTATGAAATAAGCTTAAGATTTACTGTTAAATTGTATGATTCAACTAGTATTCTGTATAAAATAAATGGAGATGATGTACAGTATTTAAGCTCAAAAGTCCATTAAACAATACAAACTTTGAAGCAGAGTAAACACGGACATCCAAAAAATAGGAGAGGTGGGATCAGGTGCCATGGAGGAACGGTTATAATTATTATAAATGTCGCAGTTTTGAAGTGTACGCCTGGTTATTTGGCATAATTTATTAATAAAAAAAAATCAGATCTGTTGATATGTAAAGCTAACACATGACCATTAGGTTCACCGACCATTCAATGACAGCGCCATCTGCCGCAGACTGTACCTGTGGGTACCTGTCAGGTAAACAAATACGTCACACACCCTTTGTTTAATTAGTTATACACACCGACAGATTTCACAACTTTAATCGTACTAATTTACAAAAAGCAAATTCTAAGGAAAAACAAACACTTGCAAAATAATTGTGGCATGATTTTTAAAGAAATCATGGCCCTAAACGGCACTGCTTAAAGCACACTATACGAGTAGATTCTTGTCTAGAGATACATGTATGTTGTACAAAAAAAAACACAAGAGGGTTAATCCTTCTCTCATCATATAGTATAAACAAACTACCCGGTAGCCTTAATTTCAAATGTTAAAGTCAAGATTAAAACATTTTGCACTATTCGGACCTTAAAACGCAGGGGAACCTTTTCTTATACGGGCCGGACCAAATATGTTATCGTATTAGGTCCGGCCGGACCTTTAAACGAGGCGGACCAAATATTATGCGACACCGGTCACACCCGATCGGTCACACACAGGGAATATGGGAAACATCCGTTGACAATTCAGTGTGTAAATAACGGTTTATCAATTAGTATGAAAAAATCAGTCTGTGTTTTACTTAATGATAGATTGTATCTGCTAACAAGGTCATTTTATCGTCCAAAGAACTTGCAAACCTATGCCTATGAAATGAAACTTTCCACAATACTGCTGATAGTCTTCTTTCATCATCTTCAATAACAAACCTCGTTTTAGAAGTTGCTAATAAATAGAGCATGGTCTTGCGTATCGAATCATCTGAGACATATAAACCCCGTATACAGAAGATGAAGTTATAATACTGCATAAGTAAGGGAAGTTGACGATAATAAAGTTAAAGTCATCACTTTTATCTCAGGGCTTGGGCTTGGTTATAAGAACCTCCGAAAATGTTTCTGGCATTTTCATCACTTGGTTATTTTAAAACCCTCAAACATATTTAAGCAAGGTCACTAGTATGAAAAACCGGGTAAAATGATTTTTTGTATTAAGAAAAAATAACCATGCTCCTTAATATAGAAATAGATTCGTTTTTACAGGTGCATAGACACAGATTTAAAGCTAATTTTTTCTGTGGATAATTACGACTTATGTATTGTAATAGCATTTCAAACAAAAATATATCAAAAATCTTATTTCATCTAAAAGTTATTGAAACTTCAAATCTCTGGTCGGGTTTGATTGACACGTGCATGCACTTTCAAAAATTTTAATTTTATTCTTAATACTTAGGAAAAGTGACAATCTTGTTGTAAATAAATGAGCCGAGGCCTCGTGTTATGGCAAGGATTGGATGGAAAACAACATGTATGTACAATCAATTCATCTATTACTAGTATAGTTGCTTAGGTTATTACCGTACAGACTACCATAAACTGAAACAATGTGTAAAAATAGCATCTTTAAACACAGTTCATGTTTTAAAAGAATTGCAAGGTAGATCGTTTTAATATTCAATTAGGCAATTTACATTTTATCAACATACTAAATGTAATGCTGGAACATACAAAGAAAGGTAAGTGTTTTAGTGAAGAGGGTGAAGTAATGTCATCGTTCCATTAAAACACCTTTACAAATAATTTTTGGAAAACATAACTATGCTTTAAAAATAAAGAGTTTTTTTTCCTCGCGAATTAACTTCAAGAAGGATATGGAGATAACGAACAGTATTCAATCTCAACGTCCATTCATTCAACCAAATTCGAAATACATGTATCTGATACTAAAGTCATTGAAAACAGAATAAATGTCCTCGGTCTTATATTTTCATTTTTGTTATCAACTACTCGTATTTCTTTAATCATATAGAAGTAGTAAAATTGCCTACCTTTTTTTCTTTCTAGCGGAACACGAGTGACCTTAATTAATCAGGATACTGGATTTGTAAATGTGAATGTAAGGCAACTAGTTTAGTATGTAGGTTTTGTTTCTTAACTTAAAGGAGTTTTACTGAGCAGCTGCAAAATTTGATTTCAGCGATAGTGAAATAGATACTCTTAGCTTCGATATTTATGTCTTTAGAAGGAATATCTTCTTTGTTTTTAACTCGTATCTGTGAAAAAATAGGTACATTGAATCAAAACATTCTCAACGTATGTGTATGCAAATAAGAATATTTTAAAGAATTGAAACAGGATTTGGAATGAATTCTGAAGAACATTTCTTTATAAAACTGGAGCTGCTTACATTGCCTGTACTAATAAGAACTTTCAAAGCCCCATTTATTATTATGAATTATCGAACTTCTTTCAAATTGGTTTACTTTTTTAAATGAACTGCGTTTTCTCTTCTAATGTAACAAACCCAATTGCATCACCTTGGGCATATCCGTCTGACGCGGAAAAACAACCTCAAATGCCTAACATTACCAGATCCTAAAATTTTAATTAGAATTACATGTAGCAAGTTTATTTCATTCATATGTCAAATCAAAATATCCCAATTAACGTGAAAAAAGCACCATAGAGTCTGACATATGTTCCATATTTTGGATGCTTTACAGACTACATAGACGAAAAAGGTCTCTTAGTAGTAAAGAACTTTATTCGGTAATAACCAATATCTGCCCCCAAAATCAAACTTTGATGGAGATATATTTGATTAAGTTCTCCAACAGGGGTGTATATGCTGACTTCAAAGCACTGAATATTTTCATAAGAAATGACGCCATATGTACGTAATGACGTCACAAACATGACGTAAATTTCAGTTTTTCATGAATTTTACAGAAAAGTGTACATATTTCGTCGATATTTCGAATAAAAGTCACCGAGCGCATGTGTGTTCAGGATCAATATTTTGATATAATGTGTAGAATGATTATATCAATGAAATATGTCATTATTGTTCCTGAACAAACTTGCGCTCTATAAATTTTAAAGCTAAAATTGTTGAAATTTTGTCCATTTTGTCCTCTTTCTGAAAAAAGGATATAAAATCGGACTAGTTTGTGACGTCATAAAAACAAAAACTGTGAATACACTGCTTTGACACTATAATATTTTCTGTTAATTTATATTTTACCTTTAATTTATTGAATTCAGCACATTTCAGGAAGTTTTCAAAATTTGACTTTTATGGGGGCAAATATATGCAATATACCGCATATAGTTCTTTTGTGACGAACTACATTTGTAGATCGTCAACTTTCCAACTTTCCTTATTTCCTTATTTCCGTAGTTATAACCCGCTACCACCAGCATTTGAGATAAATTTGCTGCACAAGAACATGCTCTTGGTACGAACAATTTTTGAATTAAGGCAGGCTACTCAAACATAATTAAATGTTATAGGATTATCAACAACCTCATTCAAAATCTGCATTTTTAAAATTCTTCTCTTTAAAATGACCTTATTAGCAAATAGAATCTCTCACTGAGTCGTAGTTTGGCTCACTTGTTTCATATTAAATGTTATGATTTTATTTGGATACTTATTTTGACTACGAAATGTTCCGTCAACCCTGTCAATACATATGGCTCACGCAAGTTGTTACCGGTCAACAGACATCAGGGGATAATTACCCCTCTTATGCAGCTGATCCCATCTCTGAAATTTTTGGATGTCTATGATTATGCCCTGTTTGCATAATAGTATTTTTTAAAATAGTATTTATAATGTATCTCGCTGTTCTGTATTTAGTAAACATGTTTTTAATTTATCTTGTATATCCTACAATGGTCTTACATGTTTATGTCAGTAAGTAGTAGTGAGAATGTGCAGACTAAGTTTACAATCACAATTTTTTAGGTTCAAAATTTTGAATGCATTTCGCTTGAAACTTCAAGTATAAATTTATTAAAAATAGATCGTAAACTCTTTAAGATTGATTGACTAAATAGTGTTATACGTCCTGTTCGATAATTTTACTAATTCAGCGGCATATGAAGGGTCATTGAGGATTGAGGGATCTTTAATTCGACAACGGTTTCCGTGGCATCTTGGTTTTTCAGGTCTCATTCAAAAGACCTGCAAATTTCACTTTAAAATACCAAGCGTTTATCGGAGGACCATTTGCTATTTTTTCTCTCGATAAAGCCAGTCGTGCACGGGGTTTGAGCTCACGATCGGTTAAAAGGTTCAAAATATCTAGATGTTATAAGAAATTAGGATACAGTGACGAATATAATACAAAATCAAATGAAATAAATAGGTTTTTTTTAATTTTTCCATCGCCAACTTCCCTTACCTATGCAACAAAATACCTTCATCACCTGCATACGGAGTTTATATATCTCTGTTAATTCGATACGCAAGAGCATGTTCTACGTATGAACAATATCTAAAACGAAGTAAATTATTGACAAACAAGTTGATGAAACAAGAATTTCAGCTGTCTCGTTTAAAATAATCATTTCGTAAGTTCTATGGTCGATACAATGACCTTGTCAGCAAATACAATTAATCATTAAGTCAAATGCTGGCTGAGGTTTTATATACTACCGGTAATTGTTTGACTTAGTCCATTATTCATACACTGAAATGGCGACGAATTTTTCCGCTATTTCCCGATCACGGCGGGTGTGACCAGTCGGCAGGGGATGGTCACTCCTCCATGGCACCTGATCCCACCTCTGATGTTTCGGAGGTCAGTGTTTGCTCTGGTCCTATTTTGTATTGTTTTATGAACCTTTGATCTTAAATACTGTTCGTTTATTCAGTCTTTTTAACAACATTTTACTGGGGTAATATATTGAGAATAATAAAACCATTTATTTGACGAAATCTAGAAGGGAAGTGAGTCTTGGTGTGTTAAATATATCAGAATATAACATGTTTAGTAACATTAAACCGTCCGTGTTTGCTCTGCTCTTATTTTGTATTGTTTTATAGACTTTGAGATTGAATACTGTTTGTTATCTGCATACCGTATCAAAACTTCTTGAAAAATTCTACCAAACCCAGGAACATTGCCTAAATAGTTCAAATTAAGATTTTGGTTAAGTTCTGCTTAAATAAAATGCAAAAATAGGTCTCCCAAGAACAGGCGCAATTGGTATCCATGCCAAAAATTACGCTGATATTGTCAATCAGAACCTCAAGCATCTTTTTAATATCAATTTCAGAGTAGTTGTTTTTTGGAATGTTTTTAATAAAATAATTTTGCTAATGATCAATGGCATTTCTATTGAAAAAAATATTTTTCAATGATATCAAAAGCCTGGACTTCAAATGTTCCAAAAGGTTTGTTGAGTTTTTAAGTATCCACATCTGAATTACTCCAGTTCTCGATTATATTGTTGCTTAGTTTTTTTTCTTCTATTATATTGAAGAGTAGAGACAGAGGCTTGTTAGATCATTTATTGGAACCCGCTAATGTGTCTTTGTAAGGATTTTTGTGAAGTTTTGGAATCCAATAAAGATATGGAAATTCAAATTTAAATTTCTGAATTGACATGTTACGTAGTGAAAAAATTGTTATTTATCAACCAAATGAATATTTAGCTTAAGGCTTGTCGGTAGAATTAATTAACTACATAACCATTGAAACAGGTGTGACGCGCAACTCTAGTCACGTTCCCCGCCAAAAAAACTTTCAAGGACAAATTTCAATGTGTTTCATCCATTTGAAAAATAAAACACAATCCTTAATTTCTTTAAAAAAAATATTTGTCATAAAATTCAGGATTGATTGTTTTATTTCAAAATAATGTTATGTTATTCTGATTTAAAATTTAAACGTGAATAGATGCATCTTGAAAGTATGTTTAAGAATTGTCTTGAAACGAAGTATTGTATTGGAGGTCTATGTTTCTCTGCTCCTTTTTTTTGTATTGTTTTATGTACTTTATTTATTTGCAAACTATTGAACTGAGTATGATTTTTGGCATGTTTCTGTAAATACTCTTATTATTTTACATAATGAGTAAAGTAAAGATAACAAGTTGTTACCATGGAGTTACAATATTTAAGCGCAGAACACTAGTCTTTGGAAAAACAAGTATTTTTATCCGGTGCCTACAAGGAAAAACGGACTTATCCTCTTGCGACCCGACTACATCCTTTATATTCCCATATTGTTGATCGGGAAACGGTATAATACGTATTTGGAACTGATATTTAAAGTATAAAACAATAGTCTAATTGTTTTCCAGGTTTAGAGTAAACCTCGAATTTATAATTTCCCCGAAATATAGAAATTTGTTATGCATTACTACTTAACATTTTCCAGCCACGAAAACCAAATTCCCAGAAACCAACATTTTTTTCTCAAACCTCGAAAATTTAACCCTACGAAAATATGTGATTTTACAGTAATTATCGATGTTCTAAAATTAAGTTTGCAACTATATCTAATGTAAAGTAAAGTATTCGCAAAATAAATCTTAACACATTGTAAATTTGATTTGTTTATCAAATTTCTCTTTTGAAACATTTTTTTTAAAAATTCAGGGTTTTATATTGTTTTTATTTTCTTTTTACCAGAACAACCAACATTTATCTATCTGTTGCAGATCATTTTTATCATTTTATCAACGATACCAAAATGTCACCTTAAACTTAATGAGATGAATTTCACTTGCTGATCTTGTTTCTCTTTATGGGGAAATTCAATGAACCTTGATCAACATCTGCAGCTGGTCAGAAAGTTTGAACATACACTCTGTACCTGCCTCACCTTCAGTCGTTTTTAAAATGTCGGATTTTTTTTTTTTGTTTTAGAACCCAATTTGTTTTAAAGAAATGATTACCATCAAAACCTTATCTTTTTTAATAGTAAAACTAAAAAAAAAAAGAAATAAAATGAAGAAGTAAAACTGAAAACTAGAGATACTGTACTAAGAAGACTGAACATACAAGTGATTCCCCGCTCTGTTTGAAGTAACAGACCAGTAATCAAGCTCAAAAGTTCATCAAAGCAATACAACGTTGGCCTCTTAAACCTCAGAGGTTAGATCAGGCCTGGGGACCATAAAACTTAGACGAGCTCACTTTTGATCTCAGTCTCACTTTTCCACTATTAATTTCTTTGGAAAAGTGAGACTGAGATCAAAAGTGAGCTCCTCTAAGTTTTTTTTTTTTTTTGCCCCCCCCCCCCCCCAGGCCAGGTATCGTGGAGGAGTAGGTAAAATGAACACACATAATAAATCTATATGACTATTGTAATTTTTAATGGCCGTAGAACTAATAATATGTCCTTATATTTCAGGGGGGTGTAAAAACGTATGTATTAAGCAGTATCATAAAGAAAATTAATTTTTATACACACAAATGGTATATACAAACACGAAGTTTAGCCCTTTTAGCCCCACATCCATACATAGATATAGACGGCAAACACATGATGTCCTCTGCCAATGACAAAGCCAGAAATATCAAGATGGAAAGTGTATTTATATAGGATCAAAATCTTTTTATGCCTAGTTGAAGGCAGACATTTGTCAAGGTAATTAAATAAATTTTAATTGATAACTTAATACATGTATGTAATTTATTTTCATGCGAAACATCTTAAGAAAAAATTGGTGATTCCATATTTCTCACTTCTTCCTACAGTATGAATTTAGCTCTAGAATCAATTGTCTGTACGTTAAACAATCCTTTCGTTTTTTTCCAATGATTAAAGTAGAAGTATTTTATAATTAATGCCTGTGGTCGGCACTAACGACCTTTGAGCAATGAGGGATCTTTTTTGTGCAAGCACCTACTGCATCACGGGACTCTGCGCGTTTATACCGACCGAAGGTACGGTCTCCATACGGTCTGCATTTGAACCAGCGACCTATTAGTCGATCCCTTACTCTCGATTTTAGAGCAAACACTTTAATATCTGCGTCTCGCGAGCATTGGGGTCGTAAAACGCAGGTTTCATTCAATTTATTAGCATTTTACAAGATTATATGTAACAGCTTCCAAAGTCCATGATGCAAAATAAGTTTCATCGGCGGTTTCAATTTGTTTTGAATTAAAAGTATGGGTAAAACTTTTATTTCTGTATTCTTGCAAGGCAAAAGCTTCAGTGTTATTAGGTCTTAATTCCTTTATAGTATTGATAGTTTTATTCATTCTTTTTATTCATTACAGTGAAAAGAAATATATTCTTAGAAAACTAAAAGAAGAAGGTACAGTTTGAGCTTTATTGTGCCCTAAAAATTTAATGTTCTTCAAAGGTTTTGATATTGGCTTTAACAATAGTTGAGTAGATGAATATGATAAATCATGAAAGAATATGGCATGAAGGAGGACCTTTCTGGAAATATGACGTCATTAATTTGGTACATTTCTAAGTTTAATGCAGAAAAGCCTCAAAATGACTCATTTTTGTGCTAATTTTCCTTTAGAAAATAGTGTCTGCCACTGTCGCCCACTTTAATTTTTGGATATATTATGTAAACTGCTATGAAAAATCATATATCTCAAAATCTTTCTGGGCGACGGTGGCAGAGTATGTTTTCTTAAAGAAAATTCTACTGAAAATTGATGTCTTCTGCAACTTTTAAAGAAAATACGGAAAATGCACAAGTTAATGACATCACAATTAGCATTAAGGAGGTCATATGAGAAAAATGATTTGTATATTCTTATTACAGAAGATTTCTATGATTCAGAAAGAATGATTTTTGATTTCTTATATCACTTTCATATTTTAGAAAATTAGTGGGCTTAATTTGTATTGAAACTGTACCTGCTTCTTTGTCCAAAAATTTCGGAACACCTTCAGGTGGTCTCTCATGCCTGCCACACCAACCCATATTTAACCTTGAATTCTAGATCTGCCTCTGAATGTTTTATTATTCATGGGTTTTTTTTTTTTTGTTTTTCTGATTGATTTCATATTTTTCAGGATTAAGCAATGTTCTTTCGCATTGCATTTGTTATTTGTCTCTCGCCGATGGTTGCAGCATATGGTATCAGGAAAATGCATGCACATGCAGATGTGGGAATTTTTACGACATTTGCAAAAATGGTTGCAACGGAATAAGTTCTCCGTGGAATTTGGTTTGTTCATCAAACTTTGATAAATCTCTCTCGACTTGTTTGAGATATTGCCGTAAAAAATGAATCTTTAATGTTTGGGGACAAAATTGGACTTTATATTATATGTTATAGAAAAAAACTTCTTTTCGACTTCTTTTCCATTTCATTTTTTAAATTTTATCATTTTATCTTAATTTTAAAGATTAACTGTGCAGTGAACCGAATAGTAGTCGTTGGGCATAATAATTTACATTAAAGCATATATGAATGCATTGTGCCTTTTACTTTGGAAGGAGGGTAACAAGATCTAAGAAACATTAAATGGTACTTGATGAACATTGGTTTAAGTTAAAACTTCATTCAAAATATATTATGCTTGTGAAGAAAAAAGTAACACTTTTTTATCACAGCAGCATCACGGTGCAATTGCATATGCAGCAGTGAATTTTCGTTTAGAAAATTGGTAAGTTGGTCATGGATCAAACCCATAGATGCCGTTTATCAGGAAAATGAACTGTTGGGAAAATATCAAGGTAAAATTTCATAAGATCATTGGAAGCAATGATATTTTACAGAAACCAAGGTATCAAGTAATACATGACTACATTTATCAGATCCTTTCATTGCTCAAGGTACGTCTTAGAAAGAAAGAGGAACGGAAGAACAGACGTCTGTGTATTTGGTCTCCAAGTGTCGCTCTGTCTATACTTTCACCCTCACCTATCCTATGACTTCCGTGGATGTCTTTGGGGCACCTTCGATCCACCATTGTTTCTCTGTTTTCTGTCGCTCTCTGGGATTCTGCAATGCTCAGTCCAGTCCACTCTGTCATGTTATCTTCCCAGCTCTTTTTTTTTTGTCTTCCCGTCCCCATCCTTCTTTAACTGTCTCTAAAACTGTCTATACAGGTGACACAAAACTGAGAGTAGAATGAATTAGGGCTTTTAGATAAAATCGTTTATAAATACTATAGTGACAAAATTGCTGAAGTATTTAGACAACTTGGCTTTGGATTAATGTAATTAGAATGATACATGTTGTTTTGGACAAAAACAATCCCTCAGAGTTGCAATCTGTTACCCCAAAAAAGTGAACATCCCGTAGAACCTATCATATCGGCCAATAGCACCGTGTATTGACATATGTAAAGAGCAATAGTGCAATAGTCCTAAACAAAAAACAAACAAACCAAACCAAAAACTAAACAACTTTAAAGAAATTTAAAGAAAAAGAGGTATATACCGCACTTTTTCTGCTTTTTGAAACATGTTCACTATACTCTACCAAAACCTCAAACCTCAATCAATCTTTTCATACTGAACTATATACCGGTATAACGCTGATTTTGTTATAATAATTCTAGCATATTGGATATATTTAGCTTTTGTTTTAGTTTTTGTTTGTTTTATATCCCTTTCGGATATTTTCACTCATATGGAAACAACACTACTTGAAGGTGGAGGGCTAAAGATTTAGATCAGTAATCAACACTCGGGGCCAATGAGCAGTGGGGATCTTTTTTCGTGCCATTTTTAATTTTTATAGTGGATATTTTCTACTCCAATACACTGAATCATAAAAATTGATAAATTTATACTTTATGAATCAAATTGCAGAAAAATGCTATTGGTCTCTGAAATACACAACAAAAACCTAAGTTCAGGACATCTGCCTACAGACGCCCATCTGGGGCCTGTCAAAAAAATTTCGAATTCCATACTAAGGAATGTCGAATTTGTTATAACGAACTGAACTCGTTATAACAATTTCTTTCTTTTCGTCATGACGAGTACAAAAAAAAACAAATGCATACTTGTGTAGCAGTTTACAAGACATTGATCAAAAGAAGGATATGGAGATAACGAACAGTATTCAATCTCAAAGTCCATTAAACAATATACAAAATAAGAGCAGAGCAAACACAGACCTCCGAAACATCAGAGGTGGGATCAGGTGCGATGGAGGAGTGAGCATCCCCTGTCGACCGGTCACACCCGCCGTGTGCTCGTGATCAGGAAATAACAGAAAAAATCCGTCGTCAATTCCGTGTATAAATAATGGACTAACGATTGGCATGAAAAACGTCAGTCAGCATTTGACTCAATGATAAATTGTATTTGCTGACAAGGTCATTGTATCTACCATAGAACTTACGAAATGATGACTTTAAACGAGACTTCTGATATTCTTGTTTCATCAACTTGCTTGTCAATAATTTACCTCGTTTAAGAAATTGTTCATACGTAGAGCATGCTCTTGTGTATCGAATAAACTGAGATATATATACTCCGTATGCAGGTGATGAAGGTATATTGCTGCATAAGTAAGAGAAGTTGAAGATAGAAAAGTTAAAGTCATCATGTTTATCATATAGCTTGGTTGTTAGATTACCATTAGTGTCTTTTTCAAGTAAATTATCCAAGTATGAAGCAGAAGTGTCAGACTCTGTGGTATCTTTTATCTCAAGCTCACCCGGACATATCGTATCGATACAACAACGACGACGACAAGGACGACTACGACGACAGACAACGGACAAGTTGTGATCAGAAAAACTCACTTGAGCCTTTGGCTCAGGTGAGCTAAAAAAGCGGTGTACATGCATAGATCAGGAATGTTGACGGTGATAATGTTGAAGTCATCTTCTTTGTTAAACAATGTTGTTGAAAGTTGATCCTTATCGTCTATAGTCATTAAAACATCCAAATACGTAACAGATGTGGCAAACAAATATAGTTGATAGTTAATTAATATTGTCTATAGTCATAAAACATACAAAAATGAAACAGATGTCGCAATCTCCGTGATATCATTTATTTCAAGTTTTTGGGGATATTTAGTATTGGTACATAAAATGACAATACATCGTCGATTTATGCGATTTGGAGGCCAACAAGTGATTTTTTTTCATTTAGCACTTGATGAATAAATTCTGTTTCAAAGGAATATAAAAATAGTTCAGCTAATGAAAGAGTTAAATCGGAATAACAACAGTTCGTTTGCAGACCTGGTCTCTGAGTAAAACATGTATATGTGAGAGGGAATCTCTGGTATCCTTCAGCATCAGATAATATGTGCAGAATTAGTGATTTTTAACAAAGTTAACCATTCATAAGATCATAAAATTGCTGTTTTTAAAATTTTAAAAGTGTTGAAATATCGTAATATTGAAAAAAGTATTATAAACTTTCTACAGATATTTAGAATCTATATCTGATCTATCCGACTTCTTGAATATGCTGTATCGTAGTGCATCTACAATGTCACCTTAGCAGTGGTTATTATTTTGTAATGAGTAAAAATAAGGGCTTAACATAAATTTGCATTTGATAGGAAAACAAAATTGTGAAAGACAGATTGTTAAAAAAAACATTTTTTTTTCTTAAATATAGTTTTAAGTTAAATTGTTATCTGAGTTTAGAAAAAGGTTTTTCATGTTAACTTCAAGAAAAATGGTTACTGAGTATCTGAATTATTTTATGGAAACAGGTTTTTCAAGTTGATTTAAACGGTTTTTTACAATTTTAAGATTATTTCTAGCTGTGTGTGTCTTAAATTTTCCGTTTCAACAAAGTAACATACATGTAAAAAGCACATATGGATATATTAATTTTCAAATTTAAAAATCAAACTAAAAAGATTAAAACTGCATTTTTAAAAAAAAAATTATTCATGAATATACATTTTCTTTAACATTCTTTTTATATCTTTTTTTTTATTTGATTGATAGTTTTTTTTTTAATTTAGGTTTTCCCACACAAATAAGATAAATGTGGGGAAATTGAATTTCCTAATTCGTTTAACAAGTTAACGAACGACCAACATAACAAGATTGATGAATGAGTTTTAAGTACGGTAAGGAAAAAAGGGGGGTATTGCATTGTTAAATCTTGTTAGAATCAATAACAAAATAGAATCAACTAAGGGTCCCAGGCATGACGATCATTTTTGTTTTAAGTTTTAAAACAAAGTCAGTCAGCATTCGACGTTCATGTAATGATATATTGTTTATAAGATCATTGTTCTGATCATAGGATTTGGGAAATCATTACTTTAAGCAAGACAGTTGTTGATAATTATATTATTGTTGCATCAAAAGTTTTTTATAAATCTTCGTACGTTAATGTTCCTGATTTGTTTTTTTTTAAGTTGTTTGATATCCACAAGATTCATCCTCATTAAATTTATTAAACAGGTGACTTTTTTTTCAATATGTATATTGACAGGAATATTTTAGTTTAACCAAACACAAACTGTAGGTTTTGCTCGTTTATTTTTTTATATTGTTTGACATCCGTCTCGCTCGAGAATTTTTCACACATATGGAGACGCGGAATGCAAATATAAACTACGCTGATCAATCAGGGCCATTATGTAGCGAGGGATCTTTCTTGTGCCAACACCTACTGCGATACGGGACCTCCGTATAATACATGTACACTCTCATCCGAGGGACTGGTCTCCACGACCTTCGTCACGCGGGCAATCAAATTAAGGTTAATTTTTTCAAAGAGAGAGCAATTCTAAAATAGCCAGTTGTCCTTGAAATCAGAATTAATTGTAATGGTTCACTAAAATTATATTTTTCATAAGAATTCTGATCCTGAAATAATGATATGGTTAATGGTTTATTCCTCTTATGATGAAAAAGATTGTCAGACAAAAAATTTTCTGATATTTTGTTTAAAAAACAATAAACAAGATGTGTTTGTGAAACACTGATGCCCTCGTATGGCAGCTTTTGGCGAGAGTTGAATTCCCCCAAATGTATGTCAAACTAGGTCCAGTTCAAAAGTTTTGGTACCCAAATGAAGGTCTGTTTACAAGGAATACAGCTGCAAAAGATGAAACCATATACCTAACTGTAAAATAAATCACCAAGGCTAAAGTTTTTATAAAGTGGATCAAACTTTTTGGTCGAGGTCAAAAATATTTATGCCAGCAAAAAGGTCTTCTCACAATGAATACACATGTGAAGTATGAAAGCTCTAGCTCACACTGTTCAAAAGCTATGGCCAAGGTTAAAGTGTGGTATATTTTAAAGTAGGTCAAACTCGAATATCAAGGTAAAAAGATCAAATTTGGTAGTACCCATGAAAATGTCTTGTCAAAAGGTATACACCTGTGAAATATGAAAGCCATAGCACCACCCACTCAATAGTTATGGGCTACGTTAAAGTTAACAGACAGACAGACAAACAAACAGAGAGACTGGAAAAAAACAATACACCCTCGGGATCTTTCAATTTTGGTGTATAAAAAGGAAAAAAAGAGAAAGATTACTTTGCTTTTATTTCTTACAACTAAAAGGTACCTGAATGATCAATAGCAAAAAGGTCAACAACGATCACAGAGACGTAAAATTTCCTTTTTTATTAAAAAGCATATAACTTTTCGAATGAAAAGCGGGGATTAACCCCGAAAGAAAAACTGGGAAAATTACCTAGACGAAACTAAATAAAATAAGCATAACACCAATCTTCCAATTTAATTCCATTTATTACCTTGAAACAAGAGTTTAAACAGGAAACATTTACTTTAATTACGTTTAATTAACTATAATTTACACTCTTCCTGTTTGTATATTTCTTCAAAGAATTCATTACATGTATATTATATATATGAAGCATTGCCTCTTCTTGATACGTTTTTAATCGTGGTTTCTTTTTCTATCATAATGATATGTTAAGGATGACTAATGTGTAAATTTGTAGCAAAATAATTTTTTTCTTGAAAAAACATGTCTATACGGATTTCTGAATATATGCTTGATTTTGTACTTAGAATTTTAAACTTTTAGGAATTCATTCTAAAAACAAAGCAATTTATTCATACAATTAAGAATCATAAGTAAAGATTAAGGAAAATTTAAATGAACTTTTCTAATACTATTTCAGGATTTCACAATGTACCTTCGCTTTGCATAGTAATTATGTTGATATCTCTTTCCGATGGCTGTGGAGTATCACTTGATGGAAACAATTGTTTTTGTACATGTTTGGATTCCTACCATTATTGCAAAGCAACCTGCAACAGTTTTGGTGAATCAGATTTAGTCCTTCTCCGACGGTTGTATTGTCAAGCCTGTGAGGAAGAATACTCAGAATGTCGGCAAAATTGTGCAAAAGTATAAACTTACTAGCTATGAAGATAATGTGAAAAAAGTTTGGCGATGAACATCTTTCAGATTGTTGAATTTTAAAATTAATTTATTCTTAATGTTTGTTTATAATTAAACGAAATAAAGCATTTTCTTGAAAAATTCATCAAATTATCTTCTCCAGATGCTTTTTGCTATTCAATTCATATGGCTGATAATATTTAAACATAACTAGAGTCGTATTGCTTTCATTTCCTATTTAAAAAATTTATCCCAAAAGTCCAGGTCTTGGAGAGCTGGATTTTTAAATTGTTCTTGAATTTTAAGGTAAATAGGTATAATTGAGTACTTTCAATGAAGAAAAATAATATGAGCGCACCCTCTGATCTAAAAAATAAAACATGTCTTTTAGTCCTCAGAGACACTTTTATCATTTACTAGTTGCATATTTTAGATCAGAGGAAATTGACGCATTTCGTGACGTCGTAATTTATTGACTAGCCGGAAAATTACGTCATTTTTGATAGATACACAATCACCAAAGATCTAAGTGATATTCAATGCACTGTTAGCTAAAACTAAGCACTTTCCGTTTTTAAGAAATCCACAGGGCCATAAAAGGTATGGCAAACTGTGTATCATTTATTTCAAGTTTACTGGACATATCAAATCGATATATGAATGAAAGTTACTGTTGGTAGATGACAATACATCTTAATTTATGCAAGTTGGAGGCCAACAAGTGATTTTTTTTTTTACATATAGCAGTTCAGTTGATGAATAAATTCTGTTTCATAGGAATACAAGCAAATTCATAGAATGGTCCCCCACTTTCGCTGCCTTTGTTGGTTAAATATCATTTTTATGGCATATTTTTTGACGAAATGAACGCCCTTTCATAGAGTCATTCAGAGTTATCACAGTAGGTCAGTCGTGAAGGTCAAGGGGTCAGAAATCGTAGATCGAAGATATTTTGTCACAGGAAATGCACAAGTCAAATATGAAAGCCCTATATCTTTATCTTAATCAAAAATTATAAGGATCAATCATCTTTTTTATTAGGTCAAACATATACAAAAGGTCACAAGATCAAAAACCATAGTGTATTTAGAAAGGTCTTTTCTAGGGATGTCAACGAATAGTCGACTTTTCGACTATCAGTCGAAAGGACCGACGATCGAATAATGAAACGACATTCGAATATTTATAAATGCAAGAAAAAGGGCTAAAAGGAGAAGGAATTCTCGTCTCAAAAAAGTCTCAAACCATACATTGCTAACATCCTCAGTCAAATAAGAACTCGAATACAGTCACAGTATATAAATAATTTTCCATAACAAAATCTGTTCACTTTTCATTTTGATATTGAAAGTATGGTCATTACAAATGCTCCACTACTGCGATAATTATTTCGCAGTTTCTGAATTTTTGATTTTATAGTAATTTATGCAATGCTATACTATACTTTGTTTGTAGAACATTTAATTGAACTTGATCTCAAAACATTGTACATGTATCAATTATATATTTACAAATGCATCTACTGTATTACTTCTACGAATGTTCTACTGGTAGGATCATAAAATGGCCGTGTTGTTTTGAAATTTAGATAATTATTTACATGTAAATAGTAATCTTACACTGTAAAGCAGTATTTAACAATATCACCTGATGTGTGGAAAGTGTTTTACCCCTCCTCTTCCCAAATTCTTTTTTAATAAGTTTTGAAAAATACTGTGCTGATAATTTCCTAAGATTACTAGAACAAAAACTGACTGTACAGATCAATTTATGACAGATTTACGGAAAATAATACATTTTTGAGAATTGACAGAGTGAATCTAATCTGTGTCATATCTTAAAGGCATTTGATGTTATTTTTTATATAAATTAATGTAAGGAGGTGTTGAGTTTAAAAATACGCTATGTACCAATGAGATTTTATCTTCAGAAAATGTTCCAAATAGTCGACTATCGTTCAAATAATGCAATCGAATGTTCGACTAAGGAAAATAATTTTGACATATGAAAGTCCTTGTCTTCTCAATCAAAATCATGAGCAAGGTCAAAGATTTTGAAAAAGAAGGTTCAACTTCAAGGTCAAGGTCATGAGGTCAAAAATCGAGAATTATTTAGAAAGGTCATGTCACAGATAAAATACAACTGTAATATGAAAGCCCTATCTCTTCTCATTCAAAAGTTATAGTCAATTTAAAGTCTCTAATTTTTATAGTAGGTCAAGGCCATGCGGTCATAAAAGCAAAGGGTATTTATAAAGGTCTTGTCGCGGGCAAAATACAGGTGTAATATGAAAGCCCTATCTCTTCTCATTCAAGAGTCATGAAAAAGGTTTAACTTCAAGGTCAGGGTCACGAGGTCAAAAATCAAAGAATAAATTTTAGAAAGGTCTTGTTTCGGATTATATATATGTGTAATATCAAATCCCTATCTCTTCTCATTCTAAAGATATGACCTTGAATGTTAAAGTTCTGGTGACGGACGGACAGACTGACAGGCGGACAGCCGAATGAGATTTAATATTCCCTCGCTTTCGAGAAAAAAGTAGGGGCTGCATAAACTTTTGTATTTCAAAAGAAACAAAACTTTGAAAGACAGGACTTTTTAAGAAAAATAATTTTTTGTCTTTAATATCATTACAAGTAAAATACATGTAGTTATCTGATTTTTGAAACAGGTTTTTCACATTTTTCAAGTTAAATACTAATCTGGTTTTAGAAAAAAGATTTTTCATGTTGATTTTAATGGTTCTTTTTCAGATTATTTCCAGCTGCGTACATCTTATACATTCTGCATGTACATGTATGTTTTATTGCAGTTTCAACAAAGTAACATACATAAAAAGAAGCTCATATAAATAAAATGAATATATATTTATATGGATGTAAATTTTCAAATTTAAAATACTGTACAAACTAGTTTAGTCTAAATTAAAAACAATTAATTCCTGTATTACATATTCATTAACATTCTTTTATAAATCCTTTTCATTGACGACTTTTGATTGAATGTGTTTTTTTTTATTCTGGTTTTCCCACACAAATTAGATAAATGTGGGAAAATTGAATCCGTTTTACAAATTAAAGAACGACCAACTTAACAAGATTGATGAATAAGTTTTTAAGTACGTTAAAGAAAAATATAGGGCAAAACAATTTTTGCATTGTCAAATCTTACAGGAATCATGATCAATAACAAAAAAAAATCAACTAAGAGCAAAGATATGACTATCGTTTTTGTTTTGTTTTATATATTTATATTGATTTATCTCCATCATTTTAGATTTCAAAGAATTTCATTTAAAACATAGGAGGCTACCTGAATATTAATCAATCGGAATTCAGCATATCTGCATGCATGTCCTTGTATTCCTGTGTGACCTTTAAACATCAGAGATGGGATCAGGTGCCATTAAAAAGTATGGATCCCCTGTTGACCGGTCACACCAGTCATTTACTTCGGTGCCTCCTGTTATGATGGGAAAACACAGAAATCATTACATGTAGTTACAAAAGGGCCTAATAATTATTTTGAAAAATTTCAGTCAGCATTGGATGTAATGATATATTGTTTTTGTTGAAAAGATCATTGATTTGATCATAGAACTTGTAAAATGATGACCTTTAACAAGACTGTTGATAATCATATTGTAAATCAATTTTTTTTTATAAAACTTATTTTGTTTTCTTTAAATTGAATTGACTGAAAATTTAGTTCAACTATACACAATCTCCATTTTTTTGGGGGGGGGCTATTTTAATTTTGCATTTGTTAAACATTCCTCTCGAGAATTCTTCACTGATATGAGGATGCGGATGCAATTTTTTTAAACTACGCTTGTCACTTAGGGCTATTAAATAGCGAGTTTTTGTGGCAACACCTATACTGCAATACAAGATCTCCGCTTATATGGTATAATCCGAAAGATTGGTCTCCACGTCCTGCAACATGTTAGAACCTATCTACTCCGCGGGCAACCAAAATCAAGGGTATGTTTTTTTCAAAGGTAGAGCGATCCAAAAATAACCAGTTGTCATAGACATCAGAATTAATTGTTTTCATTATCTGAAATGATGTTTTAGTAAGAATTGTGATACCTAAAATACATGATATGGACAGATGAATTTTTTTCCCACATATGATGAAAAGAATGCTTGACACAAATGCTCCTGATTTTTGTAAAAAAAAAAACGAACAAAAAAAACTAAGAGGCCAATGTTCCAAATCGCTCACCTTAGTAACTTTAGCCCTGTTGTCCTGAACCAGATCATCCTTTTAATACCTAGTTTGACCCTAACCAACCCCTGTGGGGTCATGATTTGGACAATCAAAAATCTACACTACCCAGGGTGCTTCTACGTAAGTTTCAGCTTTTCTGGCCCGATGGTTTTTAAAGATTTTTAAAGATTTTTCTTATATATTTCAATGTAAAACTTCTATTCCCTATTGCACTCCGCCCTAATCCCAGGGGTCATGTTTTGAACAATTTAGAATCTACACTACCATATGATACTTCCACATACTGTAAATAACTTTTTATTCGCAAGAACTTTATTCAATAGTAATTACGCAAGAGAGTGTGCTTGCAAAAATTTGATTCTCTCGTATAATAGTATTCAATGAGATTAAACAGAGCAATAACCACAATTCGTGAAAATTTTATCTCGCTAACGAAGAGTCAATGACTATCTCGTGAAAATAAGGTGTCGCAAAATATAGTGATCTATAGTAAGTTTTAGCTTTTCAGGCCCAATGGTTCTTGGGAAGAAGATTTTTTATTTATGAAACCCTATTTTTGTCTTTTCTTGACTATCTCCTCTAGGATGGTGACTTGGCACTTCAACTTAAAATTCCCTACACCTAAGAGTGCTTTGTACTAAATTTGGTTATTATTGGTCCAGTAGTTCTTGAGAAGAAGTTGATAATGTTTACAGACGGACGAAGAGACAGACGACGGACAAGTGGTGATTAGAAAAGCTCAGGTGAACTAAAAGAGAGAGATTGTCTTGCATACTTTTGCCTCTTACAATTAACAAGTACTTGATTGATCGAAAGCAAAAAGTTCAACAACGATGACAGATAAGTAAATGTTCCTATCTAAAAAGTGAAGAACTTACCATGACGATTGAAAATCTGGGAATTAACCCCGAAAGAAAAACCTGGAGAAATACCTTGACGAAATAAAATAAATAAAAATAAATAAAATAAACATGACGCCAACGTCTCAATTCCATATTAGACCCTTGACACAGGAGTTCATACAGGTAACATTTATTTCTCTGGTTATTTTATCATAATTTACACTCTTGCTGTTTGTTTAGATCTTTTTTATTTTAGAATTAAATACATGTATAATGCACTACCTCTCTTAGATGCAATAAAACAAATACTTTTGGAATTCTTAATCGTAGTCGTCTAACCATTCAACGACAATTGTTTTAATGGCATGGATAAATAGTTTTTTAATATGTATCCCCAATTTTTTTTTCTCTTGAATATATATGGATAAAATTTATACATACACAAGGAAGTATTTATTATATTTATTTATTTTTATTTATTTATCTATTTTTTATTTATTTATTTATTCATTTATTTATTTATTTTATTTATTTATTTTTTTATTTTTTTTTGCAAATCTGAGATGGAATTTGATTGATCTTGTACTTAGAATATTAAACTCTTAGAAATTCTCTCAAATAACGAAGCAGTTTATTCATGCAATTAAGAATCATCGGTAACGATTTAAGAAAATTTCAATGAATTTTTTCATACTATTCCAGGATATCAAAATGTACCTTCGCTTTGCAATGATAATGATGTTGATATCTCTTGCCGATGGCTGTATAGGAGACCCTTGTATTTTTACATGTTTGGATTCCTACAGTGAATGCAAAAGGATCTGCGACAGTTTAGGTGAATCAGATTTACTCCGACGTTTGCATTGTCCAGACTGTGATGAAGCCGCCTCGACTTGTCAACAAAATTGTGCAAAAGTATAAACTTACTTGCCATGAAGATAATGTAAAAAAGTTCGGCGATGAACATCTTTCAAATTATTGAATTTTAACTTCAATTTATTATAAATGTTTGTTTATAATATAAAAAAAAATTGAAATTAAGAATTTTTTTGGAAATTTATCAAATTATCTTCTCTACATGATTTGTGCTATTCAATTCATACGAATTTTAATATAAGAATAAATTTTTACAAACTATTTGTATTAAACTCCATTTACTCCATTGAATAAATAAACCTGTATTAACTATAAGGTTTATTAATTCCTTCAGTGGTTAAAATTATGTAGGGATATTTTCTAAATGTATTTTAAGAATCGATCTTTAAAATATGTACAAACAATACAAATATGTGATTTATGAATGAACAAGCATCTCTGGACATTCAAGAGGTCGGTTCAAGTGCCACGAAGGAGTAAGCATCCCTGATGACCACATCTTCAATTAGCGAACCCAGCTTTTGAATATGTCGGAAGATATAAACAGCATATAGATTAATAATAGATTATAGATTCGTAAAACAATTACGGACCGGACTAATGTGTCGTTATTTTGCATAAGAAATCTATTAAACAGCCTCAGTCTTATCTTATCAGCTCAGATAGATATTTTCTCAATTTGTCAATTTCTCAATGTAACTCAATTTGTTTTCTGTTTTCATTTATCTTAAAGTAACACCCACCAAAGTAACGTTTTATATAGGTTGTTATAAGCTGAAAGCTGATATGCATATATGCAGGCGGGAAAATTCAAAAGGGTGCTTACATGTTTTAACAATGTACATCTACTGGATGGGTTTTAGGGCAACTAGCGTTTCCTTTGTTTCTTAACCAAGAACCAAAGTGTTAAAGTGTTTTTGACTTTAAACATAGATTCTTCCCAATATTAATCCTTGCTTTTAAAGAAATGTCCATATCCATTTTTTCTGAGTGGTCCAAAACAGATATTGGATCACAGACATCAAGGTATCGGACTGCCATGACGATTTAACGTTACACTGTAAACGGGTTTAGCTACAGATTTATCAGTGAAAGATATTTCAATAGAAAATGTGACAACATTTAACAAAGACTTCATTTACTGTATTCTCAGACAAAATGTTATTTTTCCACCTTTAGAACGTTACTGTTTCTTTGGCCTAACGGTCTCAGACAAACGGTTTAGTTTTGGAAAAAACCATGCCGCCTTTGAACCCAGTAAATAAATGTATGGAACGCCATCACTGCCTTATAGCATAAAACTATGCATTCATTATGTCAATCTATCATAACGTGATGTGAACATATCTTTACGTTATGTCAATTTTTTATGGGGTGATGTAAAAATATCTTTACATCATATCAATGCTGCATTACATGAAGTAAACACATTCTTCCATTATGTCAGCACTTATAACTTGAAGTCGGAAGTTCATTATGTGAAGTGAAAATATGTTTACATTGTGTTAAAACTTCATTACGTGAAATGAATGTTTCTTTATATTATTTCATTTCTTTAATATGTGAGGTCAAAATTGCATCACGTCAAGTAAATTGTGTTTTATAATTAAACTTATCATTACATGAAGTCAAAAGTCCATTCCTTTTTGAGAGTGTATATGTCTATTATGTCAAAGCATTATTACGTGATATGGATTTATCTTTATATTACGGCGAGAGCATCATGATGTGAGAAGAACACATCTTACCTTTATGTCAGTGCTTTATTACGTGGTATAAAAAGTGTATAACATAATGTGAACATATCTTTATATTATATCAACACTTTATTACATTATGTCAAAACTCCATTCCGTGATGTGGATATATAATTACGTTATGTCAACTCTTATGTGATTTAAAAAATATCTTTATATTGTGTTAACTCTTTATCATGTTGATTCCAAAAGTTCATTACCTGATGTGAAAATACATTTACATTATCTGAAAGCTGTATATCTAGTATAATACTGAATGTTGACGACTGTATTTTAATGACTGGTAAGAGGGGGGGGGGGCGATTGAGTAGGACGAATAATTATAGACACATAATATCAGCCCCCTCTTTTCCCAGACATAACCTTATTTTAGAAAATGTAATGTTCATTGAAAGTACAGCCCCCACCCCCACTTATTGTTGAAGTATAGTCCACTAGGGGAAATGTAGTATAACTGAAAAAAATATATGACTAATCAAAGTCGGACCCCCCTCTCCGAAATAGGATTTTCGGGCTTGGACAAATTTTTTTGGCTTGTCAAGTTTTTTAGGGTAAATATTTTTTTTTTCTGGCTGACATCCTCTTTCAAATAAATGCTATGTCACGGAATTAGTTACTGTAATTTTTTCAACATTCCAAGACCAGAATTCTGTTATAAAAATCTACCAGTCCCTCATCTAAATCAGTTGAATATGCCTTAATAAGCATGCATGGGCACATATTTGTGGCGCATATGGGTATCTTGAAAAAAGAAGGGGGACGGTATAGAGTTGGTGACCAAAGGGGGAAAGCAGAAAAAACTCTCCGGCAGGCTTTATAGTTTAATAGAAAAAATTTTTCAATATAATTCAGCTAAACTTAATGTGAAAGTAATGCAATGTCCTACAATGTAAAACTAATAAATTTATTAATTTTATGTATATTTTGGTGACTAAAGATGGTAGGGCGGGATTTCTGACCCCCCCCCCCTTCCCCAAGCCGCCAGTGCACGTGTGTTATTCGATCGATGTGTTTACACTTTAAAAAAGGAGAGTTAAAGTTTGATAAAAAAAAACTTATGACAGTGTTCTGAGTAAGATCAGAAGTTTAAGATTTTTATTAAAAAAAAAAAGCAATTCAAAAGAAAAAAAATGCTGCACGACTCATATTTGATTTATTTAATTATCAGATAAAAGTAAACGCCATTGAATTTCGACGCGTGACTTTAATTCACAGTCGCAGTGTTAAGGCTTTGCACATTTCAAGGTTGTTAATAATTTTTCGCTTAAAGTTTTTATATCATTTAATCGCTGAGAATTTATTTTATGACAGTTTTCTCTCCCGCCATTTTTAGTGCTTTCGGAATGCGGAAAATACGTTATGCTCATATAAAGGCCGAGGATACCCGTGTTCGCATAACGTAATAGTGAATCGACATAATGTAGAAGAGTGCGCACAGTATGACATGAGCTTTCCACATCTGATATGAGATGAAATAGCCTAAGATACATGTATGCTGACAAGAGGCTTAGCATTTTTGACACACTGTAAAGACACAATGACATAATGTAATAACGATTGTCAAAAAGTAAGGGCAAATTCACATCATGAAATTGATTCACGTCGTCATGTAGCATATTGAAGGCATAAAGTAGTAAAAGAATTGACCACATGTGACAATTTTTTCAGATCATGTAATGAAATTCTGACATCGTATTATAGCGACTTCATATTGAGTTAAAGATAAATTCACATCATGTAATGAACTACTTAGACCAAATAGTAGAGAGTGCACATAATGTAATAATGAGTTGAAAATATATGAAAACATTTTTACACCACGTAAAATTGTTTTGACTTGATGTCATAAAGAGCTGATATAATGCAGTGGAAGATTGGCGCAATGTAATTAAAGTGCGAGTTAATGCCATAAAGACTAAACATAATGTAATTGAAAGTTAACATAACGCAATAGTAGTGTGTGTAATTGTCATAAAGAGTTGACATAATGTAATGAAAGGTTGACACAATGCAATAGTAGTGTGGACTAATGTCATAAAGAGTTGACATAATATAATGGAAGGTTGACATAATGCAATAGCATTGTGGGTTAATGTCATAAAGAGTTGACATAATGTAATGGAAGGTTGACATAATGCAATAGCATTGTGGGTTAATGTCATAAAGAGTTGACATAATGTAATGAAGGGTTGACATAATGCAATAGCATTGTGGGTTAATGTCATAAAGAGTTGGCATAATGTAATGTAAGGTTGACACAATGCAATAGTAGTGTGAGTAAATGTCATAAAGTGTTGACATAATGTAATGGAAGGTTGACGCAATGCAACTGTTGTGTTCTGTTATAAGGCAGTGACGGCGTTCCATATAAATGCATAGTGAAATCGCCGTGTTTGTTTATTCACCTGTAAAGTGTAGATATCCACATGCCATAAGCATGAAAAGAGACCAATTACCAGTGTGTAATTTTTTGCATGTCGGTTTAATTTGAGTAAACGGTAGTTAACACGAATTCATATGTGAACGTCAAAAATCAGTTAAATAGTACATTTCTTTAATTTTCTTTCACATGCAATGGACGACGTTTTTAAATGCTTGAAAAACAAAAAGAATATTTCATTTTAAAAAGAAAAGGTAAATTTACATGCAAAAACTATTTTCTCAGTATGAATATATTTAAAATTTTGGGGGGAATCTGTATTTTCGCTCAAAAGTCCATTAAACAATTAAGCAAACGCGGGCCTCAGACCTCGGAGATAAGGTGCCAAAGGGAGTAAAAATCCCCTGCCGACCGGTCACACCCACCGTGTCCTCCTTGTCCTGATCAGAAAATTAGAAAAGTCAAATCATTGTGTTCTTAAAGATAAATTACTGACATGGTATTTCATGTCAACTTGGCTGCGGATTAATGTATTAATTAGAATGCTACATGTTGTCTTGGACAAAGACAATACTCCAGAGTTGGAATCTGATATCCTAAAGAAGTAAACATTGGAAGTAAACATTCCATAGAATCAGACATATCCGCCAAGTCCACTCTGTATTGATTTAATAAACGAGCAATAATGGTAAACAAATATATATAAAAAAAAAAACTTTTAAAAAAGCAAAAAAAGGTATATACCGCATTTTAAAAATTGTACACTTTACTCTAGCTAAACCACAAACCTTAATCAATCGTGTTCACATTGAACCATATCGCTCTGTTTCGGTTATGCTAATTCAATGTTTTTAGATTAATAAATTTTTTTTCACTCATATGGAAACGCCACTTATTGCCGGTGTAGGGCTGAAAATTTAGATCAATACTCAACACTCGGGGCCTTTGAGCAATGGAGATATATTTTTTTAACCATCCTTGAGTTTTATAAAGGATAAATTTTACTCCATCACACTGAATCATAAAGTTTATCATTGATCAAATTTATTTTTTAAATATCATATTGCAGAAAAATGGTATTGGTCTCTAAAATATACACGACAAAAACTTAACTTCAGGACATTTGTTTACAAAAGACGCCCATTTAGGATCTATCAAAAAATTTAATTTGATATAGAATTCTTTCTTTTTCTTATGATAAATTTGTTAAATTCGTTATATCAAATTCAAAAATAAACCATAGCCAAATTCAGTATAAAAACAAAGGCATACATGTGTAGCAATTTGCCAGATATTGATAAGACAAGCTAATTCAGAGAATTTGTGTCCCCCGCTTAAGGAAAAAGTAAAACATGCGCAGTTCGGGGGGAGAGAGGGGGGAGAGTTGGACCCCCCTCACTGAATTTGTAGAATTATTAAATGTATTCATGCATGTATACTGAAACAAATAAAATATACCATTATGGATATAAAGATTTAATTGCTTATTCTTTATTATGTGTATAGAAGATTATTTTTATATGGAATATTTATCACACTGTAATGATGATTTTATGAGTTTGTACAAGCCAGACCTCGTAAATTTTTCATTTCGCGTGCTGAATACTATTATTTAGTAAAAAAAAAAAAGAAGTATTTCAAAAAAAAAAGTTGTCCGTCCGGGACTTGAACTCGGGAACTCTCACATTGGAAGCGAGAAACATACCACTAGACCACGGAATCGCTTTACATGGAGACAAGTATATGCAGAAGTGAAGTCACATACATGTATATATTCATGTTCGGTATTGTCAAAATTTTACACAATCCATGGTGTTTGATTTATTTAGCCTTTATTAAACAGTTCTAATAGATGTTATAAGAACATAAAGTCCGCTGAGAACCTGTTTTATACGCAATAACTCTCCTCATGCCCCTGTGCTAAAAATAACGACATGTAATACTATAAACTGATAAATACTAATAAAAAAACGGGGCGGGGCACTTTGAGAGGGGTAAGAGAGGTCCTAGGGAGTTTTGGTATAAAATTACATTGAATAAGCTCAAAATCTTCTTGAAATATCGCCCGGAAATGATAGTGTTACACACAGAGAGAATGTGTAAATTTACGACCTTGAACTTTGACCTTTTGACCTCAAAATCAATAAGGATCTTTATTAGGCCACAGGGAGTTGTTAAGTAAAATTTCATTGCAATAGCTCAAATGGTTCTAGAGATATCGTGTGGAAACGAAAGTATTATAACAGACAGAATTTGCTTATTTATGACCTTGACCTTTGACCTTTTGACCTCAAAATCAAAAGGGTTCTTTTTTAGTCCATAGGGAGTTGCTATGCTAAATTTCATTGCAAAAGCTCAAAGGGTTCTCGAGATATCGTGTGGAAACGAAAGCGTTACAGACAGACAGAAAGACGGACGGACAAATCCAAATTAATATCCCCCACTTTTCAAGCGGGGGACAAAAAAATAGGACCCAGTGAGATATATTTGCAAGAAGGTCATCATAATAATCACTTTATCTTCAAAATATTAGCTTTAACCGACCTTGTTAAGATATCTGTTACATCAACATATCTGCCTGTAGTCAGACCTTAATTTAAAAGCTAATCGTACTCGGAGAATGTCCTTTAGTGTAGAATAAACTCGGGAAAAGCGGTGTATATGCATAAATCAGGAATGTTGACGATGAAAAAGTTGAAGTCATCTCCTTTGTCATGCAATGTAGTTGATAATTTATCCCTATCAAATATAGTTGATTAATATTTTCTATATTCATAAAAACATCCAAAAATGAAACAGATGTGACAAAATATGTGGTATCATTATTTTAAGTTTATTTGGATATATGAATCGATATATGAATGAAATTTACTATTGGAAAGTGACAATACATCGTCAATTTATGCGAGTTGAAGGTCAACAAGTGATTTTTTTTTTTCAGATAGCAGTTGATGAATATATTCTGTTTCATAGGAATACATATAAATATATTTATATGAATGTTAATTTTCAAATTTAAAATACAACTAATTTAGTCAGTATTTAAAACACAATTGTATTCCTGTATATACGTATTCATTAACATTTTTTTTTTATCCTTTTCATTGATATTTGATTGAAAGTGTGTGTTTTTTTTTATTTTGGTTTTCCCACACAAATAAGAAAAATGTGGGGAAACTGAATTTCTTAATTCGTTTTACAAAGTAACGAACGACCAACTTAACTAGGTTGATGATTAAGTTTTTAGTGCGTTAAAGAAAAATATAGGGCAAAACAATTTTTGCATCGTCATATCTTACAGGAATATTGATCAATAACGAAAAAAATCACAGGTCATGACAATCGTTTTTTTTTTTTTTTTTACTTTTACATATTTATATTGATTCATCTCCATCATTTTAGATTTCAAAGAATTTCATTTCAAAGATAGGAGGCTACCTGAATATTAACCAATTGGAATTCAGCATATCTGCATGCATGTCCATGTCCATGTATTCCTATATGACCTCTAAAACATCAGAGGTGAGATCAGGTGCCATGAAGGAGTAAGCATCCCCTGTTGACCGGTCCTATCAGTCGTTTAATAAATATATCATATATAAATCATTGTGTAAATTAGGGCCTTATAAATATTTTGAAAAATTTCCGTCAGCATTCGATATAATGATATATTGTTTTTGTTTAAAATATCATTGTTTTGATCATAGAACTTGTAAAATGATTACTTTTAACAAGACTGTTGATAATCATATTGTAAATCAATTTTTTTCATAAAATTTATTTTGTTTTCTTTAAATTGAATTGACAGAATATTTAGTTCAGCCATATACAATCTCCATTTTGGGGATTATTTTAATTTTGCATTTGTTAAACATTCCTCTGGAGAATTCTTCACTGATATGGGGATGCGGGATGCAAAGTTTTTAAACTAGCTTGTTACCTAGGGTCATTAAATAGCGAGTTTTTTGTGGCAACACCTATACTGCGATACAAGATCTCCGCTTATATAGTATAATCCAATGGACTCGTCTCCACGTCCTGCAATGGATCTGAACCTGCGACGCAATGATCAACTCAGCGACTCTGGAGTAGACGCTCTAACCACGCGGGCAACCAAAATCAAGGGTACTTTTTTTTTCAAAGATAGAGCGATCCAAACATAACCAGTTGTCATGGACATCAGAATTAATTGTTTTCATTATCTGAAATGATATTTTAGTAAAAATTGTGATACCTAAAATACATGATATGGTCAGATGAATCTTTTTTCCCACATATGATGAAAAAGAATGCTTGACACAAATGCTCCTGATTTTTGTAAAAAAAAAAAACGAACAAACAAATACTAAGAGGCCAATGTTCCACCTCGCTCACCTAAGTAACTTTAGCCCTGTTGTTCTTAACCAGACCATCCTTTTAATACCTAGTTTGACCCCAACCAACCCCTGGGGGGTCATGATCTGGACAATCAAGAATCTACACTACCCAGGGTGCTTCTACGTAAGTTTCAGCTTTTCTGGCCCGATGGTTTTTAAAGATTTTTAAAGATTATTCTTATATATTTCATTGTAAAACTTGGATTCCCTATTGCAGCTTGCCCTAATCCCGGGGGTCATGTTTTGAACAATTTAGAATCTACACTACCATATGATGCTTCCACATACTGTAAATAACTTTTTATTCGCAAGAACTTTATCTAATAGTAATTACGCAAGAGAGTGTGCTTACGAAAATTTGATTCTCTCGTATAATAGTATTCATTGAGATTAAATAGAGCAATAACCATTCGTGAAAATTTTATCTCGCTAACGAAGAGTCAATGACTATCTCGTGAAAATAAGGTGTCGCAAAAATATTGAGCTATAGTAAGTTTCAGCTTTTCAGGCCCAATGGTTCTTGAGAAGATTTTTTTATTTATGAAACCCTATTTTTGTCTTTTCGTGACTATCTCCCCTAGAATGGGGACTTGGCACTTCAATTTAAAATTCCATACACCTAAGAATGCTTTGTACTAAGCTTGGTTAAAATTGGTCAAGTAGTTCTTGATAAGAAGTTGATAATGTTTACAGACGGACGAAGAGACAGACGACGGACAAGTGGTGATTAGAAAAGCTCAGCTGAGCTTTCAGCTCAGGTGAGCTAAAAGAGAGAGATTGTCTTGCATACTTTTGCCTCTTACAATTAACAAGTACTTGATTGATCGAAAACAAAAAGTTCAACGACGATCACAGATAAGTAAATATTCCTATCTAAAAAATAAAAAGCTTACCACGACGATTGGAAATCTGGAAATTAACCCCGAAAAAAACCTGGAAAAATACCTTGATGAAACCAAATAAAATATACATAACGCCAACGTCTTAATTCCATTTTAGACCCTTGAGACAGGAGTTTATACAGGTAACATATTTATTTCTCCGGTTATTTTATCATAATTTACACTCTTGCTGTTTGTTTAGATCTATTTTATTTTAGAATTAAATACATGTATAATGCATTACCTCTCTTAGATACAAAAAAAAATACTTTTGGAATTCTTAATCGTAGTCGTCTAACTATTCAACGACAATTGTTTTAATGGCATGGATGAACAGTTTTTTAATATGTATCGCCACAATTTTTTTTCTTTTGAATATATATGTATAAAATGTATACATACAGAAGGAAATATTTATTATATTCATTTATTTTCATTTATTTATCTATTTTTTATTTATTTATTATTTTGCAAATCTGAGATGGAATTTGATTGGCCTTGTACTTAGAATATTAAACTTTTAGAAATTCTCTCAAATAACAAAGCAGTTTATACATACAATTAAGAATAATCGGTAAGATTTAAGAAAATTTAAATGAATTTTTTCATACTATTTCAGGATTTTAAAATGTACCTTCGCTTTGCATTGATAATGATGTTGATATCTCTTGCCGATGGCTGTTTAGGAGACCCATGTATTTCTACATGTTTGGATTCCTACGTTGAATGCAATAGAATCTGCGACAGTTTAGGTGAATCAGATTTACTTCGACGTTTGCATTGTCCAGACTGTGATGAAGCCTTCTCGACTTGTCAACAAAACTGTGCAAAAGTATAAACTTACTAGCCATGAAGATAATGTGAAAAAGTTTGGAGCTGAACATCCCTCAGATATTGAATTTTAACTTCAATATATTAAAAATATTTGTTTATAATGTAAAAAAAAATTGAAATCAAGAACATTTTTTTGGAAATTCATCAAATTATCTTCTCCACATGATTCGTTCAATTCAATTCATATGAATTTTAATATCAGAATAAATTTTTACAAACTATTTGTATTAAACTCTATTTACTCTGAATAAATAAACCTGTATTAACTAAAAGGTTTATTAATTCCTTCAGCGGTTAAAATTATATATGGATATTTTCTAAATGTATTTTAAGAATCGATCTTTAAGATATGTACAAACAATACAAAAATGTGATTTGGGAATAAACAATCATCTCTGGACATTCAAGAGGTCGGTTCAAGTGCCACGAAGGAGTAAGCATCCCTGTTGACTGATCACATCCTCCATTAGCGAACCCACCTCTTGAATATGTTGGAAGATATAAACAGCATATAGATTAAAGCAATTTTTTACAATGTAAAGCTGATGATGTGTGAGCTAAAGTTATCTCGTTTGTCATACAATTTCTTAAATTAAATAGGAAAGTTGATTATGAAAATACTAAAGGCATCTTTTTTTGTTTTACAAGTTATTTGTCAATTGGCAAAACATCCAAATATGAAATATGACATTGCAGACTCTATGGTTTATTTCTATTTCAAGTTCACTGGGATATATTGAGTATGCTAATGAAACTATTGTTTTATTTGTCGAAAAAAAAGTCGATGACTTCTATCTTCAAGATTTACTAGGTAATATAAACATCTTTTTTTTTTTAAAATACGCATTCTCAATATCAGCAAGAAGTTATAACCTACCTTTCTGCGGACATTGCTTTTTTATGGTGTGTTGAGATTAATTACCTTACATTTTAACTACCTCAAATATAGAGGTATCGGATAAGGATATTTGTAATTATTGAGAATACGTTTCAAGCGTTAAGGATAAGATTTCAAAACTAAAGAGTACCCAACAGAATGGTAGTACGAGTAAGATTTCGCTGAATGCGAACCAAACATTGTATAGGCATATATTTTAAATTCAGCGCACGCTACCGTATCAATCATAAGTTAGTCATACCTTTGAGATACGCAACTAGGTATATAATGTATAAGTTTACGCACGCACCATAAACTTCATCAAATGTTGACACACTTGGCCTAAGCAACCCGTTCGAAATTCTGTAACGCACAATTATATTATGTCCTTACGTTTATAAGAGTTTAAAGAAAGCAATAAGCGAGTTAAAACTTTACACTTCTCACAGGTTAATGCACACGCTGCACTTAAGGACGCTCTTAACACTGCACACTAAAGAGCTCTATTTGTAGGGTAGTTTTATGCCATTCAAGTGATCTGCCCTTAGAATTTATACGAGAAAATATGCTCAACATTATATTAGACCAAGAACAAGTAGAAAAATTCGGTATTTCCATTCATTTACCCAATGTATGTAAACAACAGTGATTACTGTCCACAAATAGTCCATTGTCTCTGAACATTTTTACCGCTGAAATAAGACAGGTACCCTATGTTGAAAATGAATTAGTCTAAATATGCAGACCTTGATATGATATATTTTTTTGTTCCAAGTCCAAAAAACACTTTCTGTTATTGTTTAGAGCTTCCTTAAAAGTCGTAAGAAATGGTTCTTAACTATAGGAATCCCTTTTTAAACCTAGAGCTATTTATTTTAATGCAATAAGTATTTTGATACCCCATTTACCCATCAACTGGCTAACTTCTTTCCATAATTATTTCAACGCTAGAACACCTTATCTTATCCTCCTTCAATGAGTAAAAAGTCTGTAAAACAGTTTGTCGTGTGTTGCCACCTTTGTGACGTTTAATAATTTGTTTGAAATTCTCAAAAGTATCATTAACAATGACATATAATTTTTAGCAGACACAAGATATCAAGATGAGAAATAAACCAATTTTGTAAAGGGAGATAATCCAAATTTACAGTAGTTACCACTTAGATTTAACAGAAAAATCATGAAAATGGGTCTGAAAACGCCACTGACTTGACCGAACTAGGGAAAGTTCAGACCCACTCACCAAAATCTTGATATAATAAATAACAAACTTTGAAAAAACGTCCGTCCTCCAAGGATGTAGATGGGAGAAAAGGCAGAGTAACGCACCGCGTGGTCAGAATTTCATTTGTTAGATTTTGATTGGTAAGACTTTGATTGGTCAATCTCTGCCTCTCCTACCCCGGTAAGACATGAAACAAAATTACCATTACAAAGCATAGCTATACAATATTTCAGACTTTCACATTCAAGGAGGACACTTATTGATTATAATAAAAAAATTTAAGTAAACTTAAATTTATATATGAAAGAATGTATTATTATAAATATTTTAAAATTATGAAAATTACTCCTTTCGTTGCTTTTTTCAACCCAAGTCGTTCTTGAATGTGTTTTTTATTACTTCACCAAGGCCTATAATTTTTGTTGTAAACAGTGGATTAGACTTAATGTTATTTTACCCTAATATTTCAAGTTAATTTTAGAAATGCTTATAGATATATGTCTTTGAATTTAGATGAGTTATCTGGATTTGTAGTTTAATCAATGCAGATTGAATAATTCGTTAAAAAATCACGGACTAAAGCGTCGTCATTTTGCACTAGAAATCCATATAACAGCCTCCGTCTAATTTTATTAGCTCAGATAGATATAATCCCATATGTAACTCAATTTGTTCTCTGTTTCCATTCCTCTTAAAGTAAAACTCATAAGAGAAGCGTTTTATACAGACTTTTATAAGCTGAAAGCTGATATGCACACACCAGAGGCATGAGAGGGAAAATTTAAAAGGCTACTAGCATGTTTTAACAATACACATCTACTGAATGGGTTTGAGGGCAACTAGCTTTTTATTTTTACTCTTGACCAAGAACCAAAGTGTTAAAAGTATTTTGACTTTAAACATAGAGTCTTCCCAATATAAATCCTTGCTTTTAAAGAATTGTGCATTTCTGTTTCATAGGATTGATTGATTGATTGTATGTTGTTTAACGTCCCTCTCGAGAATTTTTCACTCATATGGAGACGCCACCACTTGCTGGTGGAGAGCTACAAATTTTGTCCTATATTCGTCACTCAGGGTCATTGAACAGTGAGGGATCTTTTTCGTGCCAGCACCTACTGCTACACGGGACCTCGGTTTATACGGTCTCATCCGAGGGACCGGTCTCCACGTCCCACAGTGGGACTCGAACCCGCGACATAAGGATCAACTCCTTACTTCGCGACTCTAGAGCAGACGCTCTAACCACTGCACCACGTGGGCGACCTGTTTCATAGGAATACGAGCAAATTCAAAGAATTGTGGTTTCCTGCTTTCGCTACCTTTGTGGGTAAAATGTCATTTTTTATGGCATATTGTGTAAAATATGAACACCCTTTTATAAGGTCATTCAAAAGCTATCATAGTAGGTCAATCGTGTAGGTCAAGGTCAAGTCAGAAATCGTAGCATGCTCAGAATTATCTTGTCACAGGAAATGCACATGTCAAATATGAAAGCCCTATCTCTTTATAATCAAATGTAATAAGGAAAAAATCAACATTTTTTGAAAATTTATCCAACTTCAAGGATAAGGTCACAATATCGAAAACCGTAGTGTATTCATAAAGGTCTTTTCACAAGCACTAAACATGTTTCATATGAAAGTCATATGTCTTCTCAATCAAATGCCATGAGCAAGGTTAAATATTTTGAAAAAGTAGGTTAAACTTCAAGGTCATGAGGTCAAGAATCATTGAGTTTTTAGAAAGGTTTTGTCATAGATATTATGCAACTGTAATATGAAAGCCCTATTTTTTTTTTCTTTAAATTGAATTGAGAGAATATTTCGTTTAACCAAACACAATCTCCAGTTTTTTGGGGGTATTTTCAGTTTTATATTTGTGTAGCATTCCTCTCGAGAATTTTTCACTCATATGGAGACTCGGGATGCAAATCTTAAACTATACTTGTAACTCAGGGTCTTTAAATAGCGAGTTTTTTGTGGTAACACCTATACTGCAATACAAGACCTCCGTTTATATAGTCTATTCCAAAGGACTGGTCTCCACGTCCTGCAATGGATTTGAACCTGCGACTCTGAAGAAGACGCTATAACCACTGCGCTACGTGGACAAATAAATCAAGGTAATTCAAGATGGAGCGATGCAAAAATATCTAGTTGTCCTAGACATCAGAATTAATTGTTTTTATTCACTGAAATGATATTCTAATAAAAATTGTGATACCTAAAATACATGACATGGTCAGATGAATCTTTTTTTCCCCACAAATGATGAAAAAGAATGCTTGAAAAATGTTTCTGATTTTTGTAAATCACACACGTAAGTAACTTTAGCCCTGCTATTCTTAACCAGATCCTCCTTTTGATACCTATTATGACCCCACCCAACCCCCGCTAATCATGAGTCAATGACTATCTCGTGAAAATTAGGTGTCGCGAAAATTTAGTGATCTATAGAAAGTTTCAGCTTTTCTGGCCAAGTGGTTCTTGAGAAGATTTTTAATGGCCAAAACCTATTATTGTCTTTTCTTGATTATCTTCCCTTGGCCTTTCAATTTGACAATTTAAACTTTCCTACACCCAAGAATGCTTTGTATAAAGTTTGATTAAAATTGATCATGTGGTTCTTGAGAAGAAGTTGAAAATATGAAAGTTTACAGACAAAGGACAGACAGAAAGACAGACGACGGATAAGGGACGATTGGAAAAGCTTTCAGATCAGGTGAGCTAAAAGAGAGAGAGAAAGAGAGATAGATTGTCTTGCATACTTTTGCCTCTTACAATTAACAAGTACTTGAATGGTCGAAAAGAAAAAAAAACGACGATGACAGATACGTAAATTTTCCTATCTTAAAAATAAAGAACTTACCACGACGATTGAAAATCTGGGAATCAACCCCGAAAAAAAACCTGGAAAAATACCTTGACGAAGCTAAATAAAATAAACATAACGCCAACGTCTTAATTCCATTTTAGACCCTTGAGACAGGAGTTTATACAGGTAACATATATATATCTGCGATTATTTTATAATAATTTACTTTCTTGCTGTTTGTTGAGATCTATTCCATTTTAGAAATAAAATTACTAAATACATATATATTGGATCATTGCCTCTCTTACATGTAGATACTAAAAAATACTTTTGGGATTCTTAATTGTAGTCGTCTAACACTACAACGACAATTGTTTTAATGACATGGATGATTAGTTTTTTAATATGTATCGCCACAATTTTTTTCTTGCATTTATATGGATAATGTGTACATACACAAGGAAATAAGTATTATATTTATTAATTTTTATTTTTATTTTTTATTTTTTTTTTTTTTTTTTTTTTTTTGCCAATCTGAGATGGAATTTGCTTGATCTTGTACTTAGAATAATATTAAACTTTTAGAAATTCTCTCTAATAACAAAGCAGTTTATTCATACAATTAAGAATCATCGGTAACGATTTAAGAAAATTTAAATGAATTTTTTCATACTATTCCAGGATTTCAAAATGTACCTTCGCTTTGCATTGGTAATGCTGTTGATATCTCTTGCCGATGGCTGTAGAGACCATTGTGTTTGTACATGTTTGGATTCCTACATGCGATGTAGAAGAATCTGCAACAGTTTAGGTGAATCAGATTTACTCCGACGTTTGCATTGTCCAGCCTGTTATGAAAACTTCTCGACTTGTCGTCAAAAATGTGCAAAAGTATAAACTTACTAGCCATGAAGATAATGTGAAAAAGTTTTGCGATGAACATCTTTCAGATTATTGAATTTTATCTTCAATTCATCATTAATGTCTGTTTATGATTTAAAAAACATAAATTAAGAATTTTCTTGGAAAATACATCAAATTATATTTTTTGCTAGATGATTTGTGGTATTCAATTTATATGAATTTAATATCAGAATAAAAAATTTACAAACTATTTGTATTAAACTTTATTTACTCTGTAATAAAAAAAACTGTATTAATTAAAAAGTTTATTAATTCCTTCAGTGGTTAAAATATATGTAGGGATATTTTCTAAATGTATTTTAAGAACGGTGATTGATCTTTTAAAAAATTGTACATACAATACCAATATGTGATTGGGGAATAAATAGGCACCTCTGGACATTTAAGAGGCCGCATCAAGTGCCAAGAAGGAATAAGAATCCCTGTTGACCGATCACATCCTCCATTAGCGAACCCACCTCTTGAATATGTGGAAGATATAAACAGTATATAGATTTAAGGATAAATAACACAATTTTTTTCCAGAAATCAGCAATATTTCTCATAGATTTACATTTAAATTGGTAACCTGAATAATCTTTACCGAGTAATATGAGAGAATTTTATAAGATTTTGTCATAATGTTAAAAATTTGTGCAAAAATTTGTATGGGATTATATAGAAAGCAAAACAAGGCCTCATATCTAAGTACCAAGGAAATCCTACGATTTCTTTATATATCAGGGATTTATTATTTATGTCATTTCAAATCAAAATCAGTCAAAAAAGGTCTTCCAACAATGTATTGTTATTATATACCCATGGGTACCAATTCCGCCCCGGTATTTGCAGAACTATTTTTGTATTCATATGAAACAGACATATGAAGCACATGAAGCAGAATTTGTGTAGAATCTTATGCTTGAAAAGAAGAAAACGCTTGCTGTGGCCTTCAACTCGACATTTAGATATATCGACGACGTATTGTGAATTAGCAATTGTAATTACCATTCTTATGTTGATACGATATATCCTGGCGAGCTTGAGATAAAAGATACCACAGAGTCTGACACATCTGTTTTATCTTTGGATATTTTACTTGCAAAAGACGTTAATGGTTATCTAACAACTAAGCTCTATGATAAATGTGATTACTTTAATTTTTCTATCGTAAACTGCCCTTATTTATTCAGCAATATACCTCCATCAACTGCATATGGAGTTTATATCAGTTGATTCGATATGCAAGAGCATGCCCTATATACGAAAAATTCCTAAAATGGGGTAAATTATCGACAAACAAGTT
>NW_026925724.1:0-10474 GCF_032062105.1 Saccostrea cuccullata
ACGTTTTGTTGTTAATTATGTGAACAAGTGCTAAATTGTCTACATGTAATAGCAATTTATTAGAAGCTAGTTTTTCTGCCCAAATAACAATACATAACAATATTGGAATGAGCTCCAACAAAGTAATAGGGTGAATTCACCATGCATCGGACACATACCTTGCTTCGGACAACTTTAGACAATAAATTCTCTTTCAACTTAAGAGTTCCGTGTATTTATTTGTTTCTGTCTAGAAGCTGAAGATTTAAATTTTTTAATGATACCGATTGTTATTATCATGTTGTGATAAAAATACCCCGAGAATGGCCTTGAAGTTACGTCATATTTTACATCATCAAAGGGGAATAACTCAGAAATTTATGATTTTGCGATTTTTAGAGTTATCGTTCTTAAAATTCGACTTCCACGGAACGAGTCAGACTTTGGTAAATAAAGTCAAAGATTGGTAATTTTACATAAATTTTAAAGAAATTTCACTTCAATGTTCGTATAATTCTTTTTAGAGCTGATTTTCACTAGTATGTTCATTTCTCCGTACATCGGACACAAATTAACCATGCATCGGACACTTTCCGATGCAATGGTAAGCACTACCATTTTCATACAGAACCTAGCTGATAGCTGTTTTTTGCGGGAAAAGAAAATAAAAACTCTATATTTTCAGTCAAAATACAAGTTATCGATATATGACGTCTGGAATTTGACTCAATTTATTTCTACAAAACAGAGTATGATAAACCAAGAAAAAAGGGCGCGAATTACCGCATTATAAGCATTTTAAAGCATTTCTAAGGCAGACTGAGGTCTCTTGAATCGTTCTACATTTGTGCAACGATATCGTCAATTAAATTTAAGTTGAGGGTTGTTTCTTAGATAAAAGATAAAAATATATCCATATCAAGCATTTTAAAGCACTTTGATAAAGGTATGATATTTTTCTGGCCGTCTGTCCGATGCATGGTAAACAATGTCCGATCCATGGTGAATTTTGAGTTATCACTAAAAACTCGATTTTTGAGGATATTTTCTCAATAAAGGGCATGTAATTGTGTCCCAAATTGATATTTTAATCACAAACTAAATGTTAAACTCCATTTTGATAATTTTTACTCGGTAGCGATATCGCTAGAACTTGTTGAAGTACAAGGGTATCCGATGCAAGGTGAATTCAACCTATCCTTCTTTATCTCCTGAGACCAACTTGCCGGCCAAGCTAACACACTCCATTCATCGCCAAAAACAACACCACACCCAACCGACCCTGAACTGTCTGTATAAAATTGCAACATATCTCTATCTGACCAATCTACTGACGGAAACTGAGTTAGTCCATTAAAATTTTGCAGAAATACAACCCACATCTGAAGGTCCAACTTAATCTCATTAGATATTCTAATCAAATGAAAAGATCTATCAACACCTTGTAGTGCCCCGTAAATTCTCCTACAAAATGCCCTACCAGCCGGTAGTGCTTTTACAACAAAGGCAAGTGAACCAACAAGCGATTCTAATTCTTTCTTTGTTACTTTTTTACTACACTGAACATACTTTATCTTTTCCAACAATTCATCCACTTTTTCTTTTGGAACAAAAATTGTCTCTTCAACCGAATCTATTCCTAACCCTAAAAATGTTAATTTTGTACAAGGACCTTGAGTTTTTTCTGGTGCAATTGGAACTCCTAAAAATTGACTCAGTTCTTGAAAATGATACATTAATTCTCTGCATTCACTAGAATTCGCTGATCCAGCAAGAAAGAAATCATCTAAGTAATGAACAATACCATCCTTTTGTGACCTCTGTTCTAATTCCAAATGTAAAAATGATGAAAATTTTTCAAACAGTGAACAAGATACTGAACACCCCATTGGCAAACACTTGTCTATATAATATGAATTTTTAAACTTAAAACCTAGCAGACAAAATTCCTGAGGATTGATTGGTAAAAGCCTAAATGCACTAGAAATATCCATCTTTGCCATAAGGGCCCCTTTTCCTTTGTTTTGAATTATGTTAATTGCATCATCAAACGAAGCAAAGCTGACAGTACAATCTTGCTGATCTATGTAATCGTTAACACTATCACCATAAGGATGTGAAAGATTGGTTATCATACGCCATCCACCTTGTTTTTTAGGTAATAAACCTATTGGGCTACATCTTAAATATCTTTGATATTGGGGGGGGGGGGGGCTGAAAAAGGACCCAAAACCCTACCTAATCCAATTTCCTTCTTAATCTTTTCTTCTAGATTGCTAGAGTGTTGAATTGCAGACTTCATATTTTTATATTCAACCCTTACTCTAGGCTCCTGATAATTTAACAAAAACCCTTTCTCAAAACCCTGCCCTAATATGTTGGCAACTTTTCTGTCAGGATAATTTATTAATAATTTGTGAAGATTGTTGGTTTTAATTGGAGAATGGCCTAAATCCCATAACTTATTGTGTAGGTCGAATTGCTCGCTGTGGGAATCTTGGGCGGAACTGCTGTTGTGTGGGCCTAGACTGGGGGAATTGTTTGACATTGTTATTCTGGGAAGATCTGCAATGTAAAGAAGGATGTGAACCATTACATTTCACACAAATATGCAAAAACTTGCAATTGTGTTTTTCGCAAACACCCTGAAAATTGTAAGAGTAACATTTAAATTGATTGGGGGGATTCTGACTATAATTTTGTACAGTGGGCTGCATATAAAACAACCAAAGTTCAGCATCAACCGAACCCCAGTTAAGATTTGAATCAAATGATTTTTTCAGCCTAAACTGTCATAATCCCTCCAACCATAAGACGTAGGTGAACGCTCTGCACCTTTTCTAATTGTTGCCATATAACGAAATAAATTTATAGCTTGTGCAGAGTGCTTGGCGCAGTAAATTGAGGCAAAAATTAAAAAGGCATCAGTCCATTGTGAAATAGACATAATTTTTTCATCTTTGTACTTAGGTTTAACCTGAATTAAACCATCAAGATAAACAATATGATGCTGTATATCTGAAACTGGCTCTTTGATCAACAGTTTACTCAAAGCGACATACTCGTTATTCCAAATTTTTTCCTTCGATGTTTGAGAGACATGAGCTCCAAGCATTGATGCTACACTCTGAAAAGGTGTAGGCCTATCTATTTCAACCATGCAATTTATACCTGCTGTAGTGCTAGTTGTTGGCACAGGCAACTTCGGCTCCACTGTCTGTTGGGTGGGTACAGTCTGCACAACCGGAGTTGGGATGTCTGCAGTCTCGTAGTCAGGCTGTAAGGGTACTGATTGAACAAGCGATTCTTGGCTGACCATGTAAGTTCTTGTTGGCACTGACATAGCTGCCTGGGAATAATGACTGGTGACTGATGTCGGTATGATGGGGTCAATGGACGTCGACGCTACTGTGGATGCTTGGGTGGTCACCGTGGAGGCTACAATACTATGTGCCGCAGAAGTCCTAGATACTGGGCGGGCATATGGGCTTTTGGCCTTCGATGCCCAGGTTTTATTGGCTCTCAACATGGCTCATAAAACAAAAGAAATGTCATTTTAATTCCATTCATTCATCATTTTTTTTCTTTTTTGTAATATTCCTATTATTTATTTAAATATAATGCAAGCACAAATTACAATTCATAGCAACTAAACTAATCTCTGTCATTTTTTTTTTCAATTTTTCTTTTATTTTTTGATTGTTTAATACCAAAACATATCACCATTTATTGCAACTAAACTAAACTTTTCCCTGTCAAGTTAATTGAATAATTTTCTACTCTGACTCATTCATCATTTTTTTTTTTTTTACAACATGGCTGACCTATGAGCAAGGTCGAGAACATTTTCCAAAAATTTAATCTGATAAATCGTGACTAAAACCCTAAATTTTTAAATAAATCATTCAAGTAATTGATCCTAATTAATAACTCATTAATTAAACAAACTTACTTTGACTTTCTCTTCGTGATGCCTTAGATGAAAGTAATTTTCTTCAGTTAAAATTTTTGGTACCAGCAGCTTTGTTGTTCAACAGGAAAAGGAAGTTTACCTTGCGCATGCCCAGTTGTATAAATGTGACAAGTAAGAGTTGTTTATCTTTCTATAGTCAATAATTATGTGCTCAAATTAACCTAGTTTATCCAGAGGAGATAAACTTTAATAAACAAGTAGCCTCCCTTTGACTTTTTTTTCATGTGGCATGCAAGCGAGACTGGAATTACCTGCAACCATAAAGAGCTTTCACTATCTCGGTACGTGTAGTAAGTTATTCGTTTTTACAATGTACATTGTATTAGTCTAATAAAGGCCCATCAAAAAAATAACACGCGATCAAAAATCAATATATTTTCGCAAATTGTTTATTTCAATGGATCTATTTGAATTTTCAACTCGAATTTTCTAGGTTCAATACTTCGTTAGGCCTACATATGTTATAAAGTCTCGGATCGGAAAATATTTTTAATAATAAACTTTTTAAAATTAAGCGGTCTTCTTGAAATGCCAACAGCAGTTTCTGAAATGCATGTTGGTTTTGGATAGGGCCTTTGGCTTTGTGCGCTTGTATCTTGACTCAAGCAAACGTAAATCATTTTTTATCATTTATGACCCCAGTCGATGCAGACTTCACGACATACACAATTTGTGTTTTGTAAAGGGGTAAAACAATAATTTTCAGTTTATATATACATCCTGGTAGTTGCTACCGATGTAATTGTTTATGTTAAAACTATATTTTAGGATTAATTTCCGACTTGGTGACAATAAAGTTTCCGGGTGATCTCCGTTTGATTACATAGTGGCCATGGAGACGAGGAGACGGGATCGGGAGATGAAACATGAATGCATTGTTTGTAAAATAAATAAGATTTGGGGAAAGAGTATACATTTTTAAAAAATATTTCAGCATAATCAATGGTAATTTAAACCTAGATCAACTGCGCTTGACTAAAAAGACTTGGGTTAGGAATGAGTCACCATTATTGCATCTTCATGAAGTCATGCGTATAGAGACTCCGAGAGACTCGTACTTTTTTTGCACCACAACACAAAATAACTTAAAATAAATGGTATATTTGCATTGAAAAACTAATTAAAATTTATATAAGCAACATAGAATCTTGTTTCTTTTTAATTACTATGGGAAAACCCCCATTATCTCCTCTTTAGTGGTCGGTGAGAAGAGATTTGAATCGAACGAAAATTAAATATTTCGATGTGGCCACACCCCTCGAACAAAATAAGACAACACTCTATTTGTTCATTTTTAAATTTCCTTTTTAATGGTGTGAATTTTATTTTGTTCAAAGGGTGTGGCCACAGCAAAAATTTGAATCAAAGACGAAAAAAAAATGCCAAATTTTGATAAAAAGTGGCAACGTTCACGTGTTTAGACGTTTTCTGCACAAATATGTCGTCATCAAATGAAAATTTTGGCGTGAACTATTCAAGTTTGATACCTAAGGATAATATTTCCGTAAATAATTTCCTTCTTTCCCTCACTTTATTTTTTCTAAAACCATTAGGCCGATTTAGCACATTCGTGGATTTAGCTCTTTAGACCTTTCAGTTCACTTTATTAACAGAATGACTATCAAACAAAGATGGTCAAAAATAGATTTTCACTAACAAGAGAATTTAAGCATGATAAAAGGAGAGAAAAGTGCATAGATAGTTAGAAACTAGATTGTTTTTATAGAATAATAAACCAAACAAGGAAAAGTTTTCATGTAATTTTCCATTCTAAATTGCTTTATAGAACAATCAATGATGCCAAATTTTAAATGACATTTCAGGGTTTTGATCCTAATTCAGCATTTTTTACCAAAGTCATTAATAAGAAAAAGAAAGCTACATCAGGAAGTGAATCAGGTGGAAAAAGAGAGAGATCTAGACATGACAGTGACGATGAAACGGAAGATTTAGACCCCGTCGTTTTACGTAGTAGACAGTTAGCAAGTAAGATGGCCTGATTTTTTTTTCTTTCAAAAACATTTCGGTAAATTTTAATGTTATCAGTAAATAATGTAATTGAAGAGCATTTTAAAACAGCACATGTATGTACATCTACATTTTAAGAAGATCTTGATAGCACAGGACATCCTTAAGTAACTATACAAATACTGTAGAAGCATAAGTTTTTGTGGGCATAAAATTTTGTTGTTTTGTCATCAAAAATAATTTTGTATGCATTTAATTTCATTGTTTTAAAACTACCCCTATTCAATATATAGTCACGTAAAATTTCATGTGGGATTTAATTTTGTTGAATTTTTTTAACAACAAAATAAACGAAATTTAATCCCCCACGAATATTTGTGCTTTTACAGTAGTAGTCCATTTCTTTGTTGATTACAACTTGATTCTTTCTTTCCAGTTAAAGGAAATGAAATGGCTCAATTAGGTCATTATAAATCTGCTATAGAACTGTTTACTGAAGCCATGAAATTAGATCCCAATGATTTTAGGTAAGAACATTTCTGATTTATTCAGAACCATACTCAGGCAAAATGTTGTCATTTTATGATTTGCTTACTTTTACATCATTTTGATTTTCTTTCAGTCTCAGTTCTAACTGATTAAGTAACGAGTTATGTTTTTAATGTTTTGCATATTTTTTGGAAATAGATCCTATTGTTATGATCGAACAAACCAATATGATAGGTAGGAGAGCTTTCACGAGAAGTTTAACTTCCAACCTGCTGTCTCGAACATAAAAATTTTAAAACGTTTAAACAGGTTGTTTCTGTAATGTGGTCTTATTTTGCAGGGCCTTAAAAGATGCTGAAAAAGCTGTTTCCTTAAAAAAAGATTGGCTTAAAGGATATCTTAGAAAAGGGAGAGCACTAGCTGGATTAAGAGTGAGTTGTTATCATGGGGGATTGTCAAACATTCAGTTTTGATTGCCTTAATGAAATTGATGTTGTAAAACTGTGTGTGCGTTTGTTTGTAGATGTTCTCTGAAGCAGAAGATGCCTTTACACAAGTTTTGAAATTAGACAAGAATTGTGATGATGCGGTACAAGAACTTTTACGAGCTAGAATATACCAAATAACAGTAAGTATTAAACTAAACCTACTTTATGTAGTAGATTTGAAATGATAGGAAGGTGTTGGAAGTGTATTGGTATTTGGTCGAGACACACAACAGCAAAATTTTTTTGATATATGTTTTTGGTGTCAAGTACTAAGAATGGGTGGAGCTTTATCAAAATTAGTGACCATACATGGCAAAGAAATTAACTGGTTACAGAGAATGGCTATTAATGCTAAACGATATGTATTTCAGGAAATGGGTTTCTCTCGATCTCAAGCTGAAGAAGCGATAAAAAGGCATTCCACGGTACAGGCTGCTCTAGATTCACTTCTGGCAGGTGTCGGTATGTACAGTTAATAACAAATCATTGTTAATTTTTGTAAATCAGTCTAACACATGCCGAGTATGTAAAGTTACTCAAAAAATAAGCTCGAAAAACTGTTTAAGATTTCCTTAATGCAATTGAGGAAAAAAAGTCTTTTGCAAAATAATACTGTAATTCATGTTGAAAAATAATTTGCATCTCTTCCTTGCCGATATAAAGTAACTCAGCAAATCTTTTAAAAGCTAAGTCTTGATTCAAACAGTGTTTCGGGTTGTACGAGTATGAATTAAAGTTTATTTGTTCTGGTTATAGCGGAGAATGCTCTGGGGGGGTGAAGTTTACGTTTCTGATGACGATTCTGGTTTTACGACTCCATCCCTCCCCAAACCCCAAGCTCAGAAGGACGTCACAAAGATGGAGTATGTTTGTTAAAGCTATAGTATTTTTATTTATATGAATTAACACCAATTATATAGCACGTAACTCATTTATCTATGTTAAATTGTTTATTAATTTTTAGCCCACGTAATCCTGAGGGACTAACAGCACTATGGGTCGGAAATGTTTTGCCAGATAAAGTAGACGATAAAAAACTTTTGAAAATCATTTCTAGGTGAGTATGAAATTGGAAATACTATAGTTACAGGTATAAAGTTATTTATTAATGTGAAGAAAGAATAACCCATTAAGTTTTTTTTTCTATCAGATATGGATCTGATATGACCAGAAAAATTTTGTGCTTTTGTAAATTTTAAAACAAAGGAGGCTGCAGGGAAAGCCATGCAAAGTTTACAGGTAAATTTTTTATATTTTTCTGGTGTAAAAGATCGGTTTACAGGTAAATTTGTCATATTTCTCAGGTGTAAAAGATCGATTTACAGGTGAATTTATGAATGGAGAATTTTCTGGGAAAATTGATAAAACTTACATGTAAAATGTTTGGAGAAATATATCTTTTTCATGCAAAATCATAGTTTATTCAAACTTAACTTTAGGTGAGAAACAAATCATTCATAGCTGAAAGATGTTAACAACTCGGAAAAATGCCTCACATTTCTGTGTCAGTGCTAAAGAGAGAGCCTCTTCCTCAGATTTAGTGAAAATAAGAAAATGTTTTAATTATTCATTTTAATTAATTTAGGGAGCAGAGTGTGGAGGCCAGAAGTTACTGATCAAGTTCCCTGACAACCCTATTGTAAATAGTGGTACACTTACGATACGGAAAACCCCTAGTACCAGTAGCCCCCAGCAGAGACAGACATTTGTAGGGTGAGTCATTACGGAGAGTAGGGGGGATAGACTTAAAAACAATAGGTAATAGAGGGTGAGAGAGGGGGAGGAGGCAAAGACTCAACCAAACAATAGGGTTATACATGTATATACTGTATTTCATTCTAAAGAGGTAGGTGTTAGCTTTAACACTTTTGGAGTACACTGCAGATGTGTGCATTGTTTAATAAACAATATTGCTAGAATTTTTATTTTTTACTGTAGCCCCACAAATTGTACATTTGCTTCACACCAAGTTTCTGAAGTTTTGAATGCATAAAAGAAAAAAAGCCACATTTTTACTTAGCTCTTGATGCATACATACACTTTCAGAAATCATTTGAATGTTTGCATCTCAAACATCAATATCTTTCTTAGAAGTGATACTTCCAACTTGCTTCATGGTATTTATTACATGAAGGTTTGGGATGCAAATATTTAACTGTATATCAAGTAAAAGGATCGTTGTTCTAGTCCTAAGGAATTTGGATGTAGATTTCACATGTGTCCATATTTTGTTGTCACACTACCTGGATAGTTTATATAGCCTTCTCAATCACTGCCCTCCTACTATCCCTGTGTATAAAACCAGGTGGGTTTGCATGATGTCGTAGCCAGATCAATATATGCATCCTTTAGTTGTAGTGAAAGTTTATCAAATTTAAGAGTCATATTTACTGTAAGTCGTTTTAATTCCACGCTGTTAAAATTTCACGATTTCTTAAGAATTACCAGTCGGGATGGTTTTAATTTCACGTAGCTGCAGATCTGTAGCTCTCCAAAAAAATATTGATAGACCGGAGAGCTACAGAGCCACCCATTGAAAAAACTGTATATTTATTGCGCACAAAAAAATGCGCTGGGTTCTCGATTTATTTCTCCATGTTTTTAAATCTGTAATCTCAAAATATTACTAACCGTGTGTTCCTAACATATTCTTTGACTCTTTCCACAACAAAACTTTCCTCATAATTGTTGTTAATAGTCCTCCTGGCCCTGATATTGCAATCATCGGACATTTCGCTTATTTATACTGCCATTTTGGTTTCAAAGATAATTCGGTCCAATATGCTTCGTTCAGATGTCAACTACGAGAGAACTTGATAGAGGAGAGAGTAATTTTTTGAAATCTTTGATTTTTTGCACGAGGTAAGAATTTGGAAAAATTAATCAAGAATCGAGCGCACTTTTTTGTGCGCAATAGATATACAGTTTTTTCAATGGGTGGCACTGTAGCTCTCCGGTCTATCAATATATATTTTTTCGGAGAGCTACAGATCTGCAGCTAAATTTCACGGTGCAAGAAATTGATTTAAATTTTGTATACGCACTTAAACGTTTGTAAAAACCAATGATAGCGTTCACGATGGATTTGATTTCGCGGAAAAATGTTAATTCGCGAACATAGTGAAATTAAAACCACCGTGATTATTTGCCAATCTACAGTATATAAATGAAATAAAATCATTTGAAATAAGTTGTGTCCATTATTATCCTTTCATTAAAAATCTGCATTCACTGTACATTGCTTTCTGATTGCAATAAAATGGTAGTATGTAGAGCAGATACCAGGTTTGGGGTGAGGATCAAAAGAATTTTCAAATGCTGGACTCTAGTATTTGATTTGACAACTTTGAAGAGTTCAAAAGAGGAATTTCCTAATCAAAGCTGAATTTCAATAGATTTTAATACTCTATTTTAAAAGAAAAAGTTTGATAACATCAAAAACAATTAAATTTTACAGACAATGTTTATGATTCATATAAAGTCAATGTCATCCTCATTATAGACAAGACAGGATGGTTAACTTGTTCATCTTCCCATTGACTTCAAAATACAGGAATCATTTTTGCTTTATATGTTT
>NW_026925725.1:0-10328 GCF_032062105.1 Saccostrea cuccullata
AAAACGCATAAGGTTCAAGTTATGTTACATAAGTCCTGAAAGTTTCATGGAAATCCATCGAGCCGTTTTTGAGAAATCGCGTGCACAAAATCGGTAAGAAAAAAAAGAATAATAATAATAATAAAAGTGAAAAAGAAACCTAAGAATAGCAAGAAGGTCTTCCGTTGGAGACGGAAGACCTTAATAAAGGTAAAAAAGAAACCGAAGAATAATAGAAGGGTCTTCCGCTGAAGACGGAAGACCCTAAAAAGAAACCGAAGAATAATAGAATGAAGACGGAAACCCTAATGAAAGTGAAAAAGAAACAATAGAATAATAGAAGGGTCTTCCGCTGGAGACGGAAGACCCTAAAAAGAAACCTAAGAATAACAGTCAGGTCTTCCGCTGAAGATGGAAGACCTTAATTAAAATGTAAGTATTCGGGTATGCCGGACCTCATTATGAAAAAATGGGTGTTAAACCCTTCCCCAGACCAAATGTCATGTTTCCATGTGTTGGGGGCATTCAAGTACATGAAAAACTGGGTGTCAAGCTCTATGAAGTGAAAAACTGGGCGTCAAGCCGCTTTCGATGAAAAACTGGGTGTCAAGCACTTTTCGGAGAAAAACTGGGCGTCAAATTTTTTTTTATGGTTTTTTCTTACTATTATACATACTTTTCGGAGAAAAACAAGTCGTCAAGCAGAAACAAGTCGTATAAAAAAGTCGCCAAATGTTACATCTTATACTACTGTCTGCACTATATATTTTGACGTCAATGCGGTATTATGGCGTAACAATGGAGATATTGATGCTTATTCGTGGTACATATGTAATGTAGATCATGAGAAAATGAACTGCATTTTATGGTAAAGAATCATAGGGGGAATCTATTGTAAATGTAAATACAGTAAAATTTGTCTAATCCGGACTCTGAGTACTCCGGACTTTTGTCCATTCCGTCTATAAATTTTAGTCCCATGCACTTCTTTAACAAATTCATTATAAAAAAATTCTGCGTAGTCCGGATACTGTCTATTCTGTATTCCGAACGGCCATACTAGTCCCAACTGCTCATAATTAACGGTAATTATTCCCTCTAATCCGGCCATACCTGAGTCACTTCAAAGCAATTAACACCTTTCGTGGTGGATTAGTTAGAATAATCTAACTGTGTCTCGGTACAGGCCCTCACCACAGTTAGAATACCACCCATATACTCGCAATGTAGCAAAACATTGCAGAATCGCAACGAAACGATTTTAAGGATACAAACAGATTTGCACAGAAAATTACTTATAAATTAATCAAAACAAACCTTTTTGAGATTGCTTATGCCTTTTATCCCAAAAAATAATCCATAAAAATACGAAAATCCAATAAATTTTCTCAACGTTTTTCTCTCAATATTCAAACCTGTCATGTTTACATTCGGAACTCTCTAGATTGTTCCTTGTAAATGCACTATGCGGGTTATTCTTTTTGCTACATTACGAATACACGGAACGAATTCTATCGTTAAACCGGGTCCGTAAGACAATATCATTTTAACGATAGAACATTCTATCTAGTGGTGGATATGATAATCTGTGTTTACATTAGCATCATTAATTAGTGCCATGAGACGAACTCAGTAAAATGCGGCGGTGACAAAACCCACTTAGAAAATAATTTATATGATTAAATTACAATCAAAATAACTTTGTTTCACTCCTTTTACCACATTATAACATAAACACAAAAATATAGTTATGCGATTTACAAATCAAAATATAAATCGGGATCGAAATCGAACGCATTTCAAAATGGCGCCATAACACTGTGGGGGAAGACGTAAATTTTTACATAAAAATTAAAAGTTCAATCTAATAATAAGCACATCGTAAATAATTGAGCATTACTGGTAATACCACTGTTCCTTGACAAGCGAAACCTGGTCCACTTAATACATGGTCAGGCTTATCTTTCCTATGCGTGCCTGTATATTTTGATTGAGGTAACATTTCACCCGACTTTCAAACTTCGCGTAAAAATAAGTAAGTTACGTGAGACTACTTTATAATTCCTAGACTCTAAAATATTAATTGATTTCATCATTTAATTTTATTTATTATATGTATATAATGTACTTGTAAATAAACAACGAAAATTTTAGAATTGATATTTTCCTGCACTCCGGATTCTGTCTAATCCGGCCAAATTTTATGGAACCGGCGGTAGCCGGATTGGACAAATTATACTGTATATATATAAATGTGCAAAGATTTAAAAATACATAGTACACAATACATCCATTCATAAAAGAAAATTATCCTTAATTATGTATAGAAAACATATACGTTAATATCAGTGAACAGATTCTATACAAAACATAAACGTGAGCAACAATCAACTTCAAAAGAGCTACAAATACACTTTTAAGAAATCAGCAGCACGGAGAATAATGAAACTCTCAGAGTGCATTGACAATATAGTTCCTATAATATATAGTACTTATTAACACTGAAGATCCGGGTGAAGAGTGGTAGTTGAGAATATGAAGCGGTTGATACAGGTTTGGACATTTGGAAATGACCCATCATTATCAATGAAGCTTACAGATGACGGAAAGCCTTATTAAAGTTCAAAATTTCCATACATATGTCAAATAGACGGCCTTTTCTTAGAAACTGTCAATTTAACATTTTTTGTATCTTTTTTTACAAAGTTCAAATAATCATCTATTGCATTCGCTCAGGGTTTCCTTCCTAAGATTCACGTTTATAATATAAAATCAAAACAAACTTTAATAGCAATGGCAAACAACCGACTTCAATTCACTATAATCATATATTTGTCCTTATTCTTATATGGATAATGATTTAAAAACTAACTAAAAAATTAACTGTAACAAAAGAATCACTAATAATCAGACTATTAATCAAATATAAAATTAACCTATCTATGTAGCTGCAGATTGTGTGGTATAACGAACAATTCTTTTGTTTTCCCAACAGAGTCTGCAATTTACCTAAAAAGACCCTAACAAGTCACAAAGACACTAGTAATCGAGACACACAAAGGAACTGTATCCCTAACTGCGTGGTCTAACGAACAATACTGTTGTTTCCCGACATAGCCCAAGAACCTAGCCCACAGGGGTGTAACTCAAGCAATGAGAAATCACCAAGTAACAGAATGTCATGGGTGTCTGTATTTATACCTTTTCTAATTACTAATGATTGGTTAATATTTTGTGAACTTTGATTGGCTTGAAGTATTAAACATTGATTGGTTAAATATAGAATAAATCTATTAAATAACTTAAAGGCATTTCCATCCACTATGATTATTCTATATCATTACATTACCCACGCCTGAAAAATATACGTCCTGGCATAGGCAAACAAGAGAATTTATAATAAGGTTAAATCATTGACGAAAGAAGGATATAAAAATAAGAAACAGAATTCAATTTCAAAGTCCATAAAATAATACAAAATAGGAACAGAGAAACATGGACCTCCGAAACATCAGAGGTGGGATCAGGTGCCATGAGGAGTGAGCATCCCTTGATGAAGTAATGAACTGCGGAAGGCATTTTCTATCAAACTGATTTTTATTTACATTTTCAAAGAGGGATATAATCACTAAGGTAGGCTGGTCTGCTTTTCTTACGTTTACCATCTTCCTTAAGACACTCTTTTTCATTTCTAGCCTCAGCATCTTCATCAATGTCTTCAGAGAATCAGACACTGTATTTTTCGCAATAATTTTTGCTTGCAAAGTTTCCGATATTAGGATTTGGCCTTTCATTAGCCTTATCCTGGCAGTATGAATGACTTGGTTTGTACCTCTGTATCCACAGTTTACTTTAAAAGTAACATTGGAATAGTTCCCAATAATTTCAAATCGTTGATTGATTGATTGTATACTGTTTAACGTCCCTCTCCAGAATATTTCACTGATATGCCACCATTGCCGGTGAAGGGCTGCAAATTTAGGCTTATGCTCGACACTAACGGCCTTGGAGCAGGGAGGGATCTTTATCGTGCCCCACCTGCTGTGACACGGGGCCTCAGTTTATGCGGTCTCATCCGAAGGACCGCCTCATTTAGTCGCCTTTTACGATAAGCAAGGGAGTAGTAACCCGGATCCCCACAGGGCAATTTCAAATCGTCCTTGCCAATATGATGAGGATTTAAGAGATGTACAAGTTTTATGTTTTGGGAAGTGAACGTAAACTCTGTCACCTGGCTTAAATGACTGCCAGTGTAATTTTCTATCATGGTACCACTTCTATCGTTCTATACTCTCTTTTGTCATTTATCTGACAGCTGAAAGCGCCTCTACTAATTTTTCTTGTAACTCCCAAACACATATTTTCTGTGGAATTTTCTTAATATCAAAATGGACGTCATATACAATATCAAGAGGTGTAGCGACCTCTCTACCTAACATCACTTTGTTTGGAGTGCACCAATTGATTCGTGGACTGCTGCTCTGTATGCCACCATTACTTATATGAGATGTTCGTCCCAATCCGTAAAGTGCTCATTGCCATAGGCTGATAAATGGTAGCCAAAGTTTTGTTGAATCTTTCAACCATCCCGTCCGATTGGGGTGGTACGGGGTGGTGTGCGTTTTCCTTATATTCAAAAGCCATTTCTGTAAAAGGATTGCTTTCAAACTGGACTCCTTGATAGGAGTGAATAGTGTCAGACACCCCAAAGCGGGCTATGACTTCTTCCACTATCACCTTAGCTACAGTTGCGGCTTCCATATTAGCCGTAGGAAAACTGCCCATTTAGTAAAGTAATCCGATACGACTAGTATATGCCGGTTACCATTATTGGACATTGGAAGCTCGCCTAAAATATCTGTAGCAATACGTTCCATTGGTGCGCCACAACTGACAACTTGCATAGGGGCACGTTTTGTAGTATTTCGTGATTTTCACCTATGGCATTTTTCACAACCAGCAATGTATAATTGAACATCTTTCTGCAATCCTGGCCAATAGTATTTGCATTTTATCTTTGTCAATGTTTTATTTATCCCAAGATGTGCAAAAGTTCTTTCATCATGGAACTGTCCTAATACTATACGTCTTTCACTGTATGGAACAAAAGTTTGCAGAGAAACTTTGCCATTTTCGTGCGTTTTCTTCTGGAAGAGAATTCCATCCTCTACTATAAGAGCATCCCACTGAAAACATAAAGGCTTTATGAAGTTGTTATGACCAGATATCTCTGATGACTCTAGCTCTACACCTCTTTCAACCCATTTGATCTGCTGATTTATGTCTCTAGATCTGTCAACGTTTTATTTGGCTTTCAAAGACAACTTGTCCTGAGGTGCTACACTACTTACTATATTTTCAGAAGATGTACAGTATTCTTTTCTGCAAGGTTAACGGCTGAGGGCATCAGCATTTGCATGTTTATTACCTGGTCTAGTTTAATTGTTATTTGAAAATTCTTCAGAGATTTAAACCATTGAGCAAGCTGGCCTTACAAAACATTTTCAAAACATTTTATTGGTGTTGTAAAAAGGTTTTTTCGAAACATTTCAGACTAAACATTTTAAAAATATTTTTAAAACATTTCCTCTTCCCATTATAACATTTTAAAAACATTTTCAAAATGTTTTCAAGAAGCTTATGATTAAATCCTTTTAGAACATTTTTCTAAAATATTTTTGAAACGTTTTAAAAATGTTTCAAAAGGTATGTTTAGCTTTCAAATATCAAAGATTTTTATTTTACGTTTTGAAAACGTTCTAAAAACATGAAATGAAACATTCCTTTTCCATAAATCTGAAACATTGCATGAATACGTTTCTGAAACATTTGGAAGGAACGTTGTCAAAATGTTTTTGAAACATTCTTAATTCATTTAAGGAACATTTTTCTAAAAATTATTCTAAGGGTATTTATAGCTTCCAAATATTAAAGATCTTATAAAACGTTTTAAAAACGTTCTTAAAACATGAAATGAAACATTCTTTTTCTGTAATTCGGAAACATTGCATATACGTTTATGAAACATTTGTAAGGAACATTTTAAAAATATTTTTAAAAATTGAAACATTTTAATAATAGTTTTTGTAACATTTTTTGGAAACATTTTCAAAATGTTTCTGAAACATTTATGTTATTGCGGAACAATTTAATTCATTTAGTATCTTTAAGAGTATGTTGTGAGACTGATTTTAGAACATTATTTAATTTGTTTTCTTTTTTTTTTAAAGACTTCATTTTTCATTGTTGCAACATTTTTAATGTTATTTTCAAAAAATGTTCTTAAAACATTCAAATAATGTATGATTGCGATTTTCCTAAAATTTAGTTTATGAATAAAAAAAAGAATATATAGAAAGAATAGTGTTGAAATGAGGAATTGTAGTAATTTTTTAATTGAAAGATTTTTTCCGGTATTTTATAATGATTTCTGGTTTTGGCTTATTGATTAAACAGACATATGAAGTCCTTTGATTAAAACAAATAAAAAAAATCAATAAAATAAAAGAATAGGCAAACAAAACAATTTAAAAAATAAATGTATAAAATCATAAGCATTAAATAAAACTCTTAATGTCTTAAGTTTTTTTTAAAAAGAAATGTTATTAAATCTGTGATCCACTCCCAGAATTTTACTCTGAGGCATTAGATAGGGATTGGCACACTGGTCAGTTTCAGTGTCATGATAACCTATTATGCAATTCTCCTGCTGGGCAGCGCGTTACAGAGTATAGTGGTTTGCTGCTTATCTAGGCCAAATTTTGAATTCTGGTAAACAAGATGTGCGCGCTTCCTCCGTGCCGATTTGAATGAGAAGACCTTGTACCATGAAACCACAATAATAACCTCGGGATTTATTAACTTTGAATGGTAAGAATTATTCCTTTATCATTGACTTTAAAAGATCATTTAAAAATGACTTTTATAATCAATAACTTTGTACAAATGTATGTAGCAATTTAAGTGTTAAGGTTATATACATGTATTTGATTTGAATATTTCATTCTTTAGGCAACACAATTATATCCTTGATTCAAGTATTCATTGTCTTTGTGAAATGTGAATCATCAAACAATATGTTGATTTAAAAATGAAATTTCTTTACAGCATGGTGTTGGTTGCATCATCCGTATTTTCAAATTCCCACATTCAAAAGACCTGCCTTTGGTGAAGGCAAAGGTGTACGTAAATTTTATACTATTACTCTTCAATAATATTGTCATAGTAATTATTTTTCTGCTTTTTCCAATGCAAATGAGGAAAGACATTGATCATCTTAAGATACATTAGATGTAGAACGCTGACACAAACATAATTTTCCTTATCTTTACAGGTTGTGCTATTCTTTTCGAGGGGCAGATTCCTTATCAGCCTTTTCAGTGTATGTGATTCTAACTAAGTCTTATAGATCCGCCGCTCTGTTCGACTTATACAGTGAACATAGGATTTCTGTGATTCTGTTCTTTTAAAATTCAGTGAATGGATTAGACGCCGTTTTCACCCTTTGAAAACCCGGTGACGTGAAAGAAAATAAATTAAAACTTGTAACGAGAATGGAATTTAATTGTGATTGTGGTTTGTATTAAAGGTTCAAAAATTAAATATAACTTGTGTTTATTTTTTTTAAAATATAAATATATCATTATTTAATGAGAAAAAGTAAAATTTCAGGAAAAATACTTTTGTAACCTCGACTTTAATGTTTTGAAAACGTTTTAAAAACCAACCAATTTAAACGTGAATAAAACATATTTTGAAAATGTTTTTGTCACATTTAAAAACAATATTATGATAACATTTGTTGAAATATTTTGTAAAATGTTTTAAAAACATTTAAAAAACCATACAAAATCACGTGATTAAAACATTGTTGAAAAATGTTTTTGTAACATTTTAAGAAAATGTTCCGGAAACATTTGCTGAAATATTTCACTAAAATGTTTTGAAAACGTTTAAAAAACCATACAAATTCACGTGATTAAAACATTATTGAAAATGTTTTTGCAACATTTTAAGAAAATGTTCTGACAACATTTTGCTGAAATATTTCACTAAAATGTTTTAATAACGTTTAAAAAACCATACAAAATCACGTGATTAAAACGTTTTTTAAAATGTTTTCGCAACATTTTGAAAATGTTTTAAAAACATTTTTAAAATGTTTTTGTGTTAGATATACAAATTAAATTATTAATATACCCGAAAGTAGGATTTATTTGAATTTTTTATGTAAACAATTTTACGCTAAAATGTATCTCAAAGTCTTTTATGAAGCATATTCAAACTACTTTTAATTATTTTACTTCCGTGTTGGATATCAAAATAATCGTCTCATTATGCACAATCTTAACCGGTCAATAGCTTTTTTGATACATTTATTTTGCTTTGTTTGACAAAAATAGGGTCTCATACATAGAGAAAATGTTATTTCAAACAGCTGCAGAGTGGACAAAGTCGCTCTCTGCCACAAAATAAACAAGGTATAAAGGTCTTTGAAAAAAAGGTGTCATTACTGTGTACCCCGTGTCACTGGTAAACAATCAATTACAATTACAAAAAACCGATTTTTTTTTTCAATCAAAACAAAGGAAAAATATGAAATTACATTTGGCAAATTAAAATTGTACATAATGTGATGATTATTTTGATATCTATCATGGACGTAAACTAACTGAAATTCGTTTAAATATGCTTAAAAGATTTTTTGTAGCATACATGTAGTTTAGGATAAAAAGATTTATACAAAAAACCCTAAGAAATCTAATTCTTGGTGATAAAAATAATGGATTATTTTGTTCTATTGTCAATTTGAAAAAAAATATACAAATAGATTGACATTTTTATCACGATTAACTAATTATTTATTTTATTTATTTACCATTTATTTATTTTCTAACACCTTTTTAATGCATAAAATACTTGGAATGGCTTTTTTGTACATTAAAAAAAAAATTACACACACACACACACTTACACAGCAAGTGTAATGCTGCATTTCAGAAAATTTTTAGTTTTTAAAATTAATTCAATAATTGATTCTTAAATGGTTAGTGAATAAATAAATAAAACTGATATAAAGCACGTATTTAATCATTGGTTAAAAAAAAACAAAAACAAAAACAAAACAACAATATATTTATCTATTTATTTTTAAAATTGACGATACAAACAAATTAATCAATTATAATCCCGAAAGTTGGATATATTTGGCTTATTTTATGTAAACAAGTTTACGCTAAAATGTCTTTCAAAGTGTTTATGAAGCAGACCGAAACTACTTTTAATTTATTTTACTTCCGTGTTGGATATCAAAATAATCGTCTCATTGGATCGGCACAATCTTAACTCGTCAAAATAGCTTTTTTGATACCTTTTTTTTGGTTTTGTTTGACAAAAATCGGTTCTCATACAAAGAGAAATGTTATTTCAAACGGCCGCAAAGTGGACACGGTTGCTCTCTGCTACAAACTAAACAAGGTATAGTGGCCAGTGAAAAGGACAATATGTGTCATTACTGTGTACCCCGTGTCACTGGTAAACAATCAATGGCTTTGAAGTTCTTTCATAATCGTGTTAGGGTTTTGAAAACCAATTCATTTTTCAATGAAAACAAAGTAAAATTATGAAATTGCATTTGACAAATTAAAATTGTGTATACGAGGGTTGTCCGTAAAGTTCGTGGACAAGCCAAAAATTTAATAAAAGTTGAGTCATTGACATTAATTATTGACATATTTCTATTCCTTTACTTAATGTGAATTGAATAATGTAAAAAAAAAATTGTTCAATGTCTAATGTTTAATTACAATTATGGCTTCATAATTAGACTTGGAATGGAGACCCGGAGCACCGCAAAATTTTAATTAAAAAAAATATTTATCACTTTTTAACTTTCATTTGTATTTTTAAAAATTCTTGGGAAATCTGATAAAATTTTACATTATTAGGTTGACAGAAGTTATCACGTCACACCTGCAAAATTTGAACGTTTAAAGTTTCAAAATGGCTGAGCAATCAGCGTTAGAACTTGTTAAGACAGGATTGGAATCGTTCAAAAAAGAGACGTTTTCGGAATAGGCACTGCTTGAAAAAACACCTTTACAAAACTTTACTTGTGAAGTAAATTTCATTAAAGGTGCTCCCAAAAGCAAGGTCATCTTTGCATTAACTTTACAAAAAGTAAAGGTGAAAAGGTAACCTTTAATTACACGAAAAGATAATTAAATATAACCTTTCACCTTTAATGCCATATTAAAGTTCATTAAATATACATATTGTAGAAAATTCTTATTTAAATGCTGACTATTGTTTAAACATTATTCTTTTTAATTTTCCCGTTAGTTTAAAGA